>NC_025997.2:128663612-128874377 GCF_000442705.2 Elaeis guineensis | reverse complement strand
CATTAAATGCGGGGGGCGCCGGCCAACTACCCTCGACACGCGGCACGCGGGGCGCGGCCTCGCATTTATGCGCCCGCGCCGATTCGCGTTCCCGATGGGACGCCTGACAACGGCCCACTCTCCCACGATCGGCACCGAATATCCGGTCGTCTGATGCCGTATCGTCCGACGCCCGATCTTCTGACACCGATGTAACGTCTGACGACGACAAGACGTGTGGTCTGACACCTGACGCCGACATGACTTCTGACGCCGACTAGACGTCCGGGTCGCTTGGCATTTATGAGGCGTCTGGCATCGGATCAGCCGGCGGTACGGTCGGATCTACGCATGCGACAAATCCACTCCCAGTCGTCCGGGATTGCTGCCCGAATGAAAGCATCGGCCAGCTCGCCACCCGACTTAGGAGTGGAGGGGGCAACTGTTGGGGGATACCCACCGACCGACTAACGGCCCGACCGACCGAATGTCGGCCCGACCGACTGTCGGCCCGACCGACTCCGACGGACGACTCCGACTAGCCGACAGATCGACCGATCGTCGGTCGCGACGACCGACTGACGGATGCCATCACCGGCTAATTATCGACTCACGACCGACTGAGGATACGTCGGGCGCACCTTTCTCCGACCGACTGAACCCGGAGGTCCGATGGCCGACTCACGGAAGGCTCGCCGACCAATGGAGGAGCCCGACACCACTCAGCTGGCTACCGACTTTGGGTCGGTCGGCTCCTCCAACCGCCGTACAGCCGCCAGACCTTGTCAGCTCTGACACGGACATGCGGCGCGGTCACCTAGGGGCATTGTCAACCCTGGTGATTGGACAGCCACACGGCGACATGACATTTTCACGGCGACCCTGACAGTCCACAGTGAGTTGACAGTTCCTCACTTGTCCACGCCATTAATGACGGCGCCATACCGTGCTCCACTATATAAACCGGGGAAGGCAACAGTGCAAGAGATCGATCCGCTCCGTCTCTCCCGAAAAATACAGGCTCGCTCCCCTCTCTCTCTCTCTCTCTCTCTCGATAAGAGCTCTCTGCCTACATTTCATTGTTGCCCAGTCACCTCTCTGACTTGACCGTCGGAGGGTCCCCGTCGGAGCCGCCTCCGGTCAGAGTGGACTTCTCGTTTTTGCAGGTGCACGCTTCCCGATGGTCGGACGACGAGGCGATTGGCCGCAACAACATGCATGGCATGATATGGCCAAAATATCAAGATACATCTTAAAACTTTCTATGCAAAGGGAAAAGGTGCATCTTTGGAACCATGTAAGGAACCTTAGGTGGTGCCCAATAAAGTTGGAGTTAAAAGTCTAGAATGGACCACGTTCATGCGATAAGTTTTAAAAGGTAGGGGATAATAGTAATCCCAATTAGACATGCTTAATTTATTTTATTTATGTTAAGATAGGTGTTTCACACCTTTCTGATACGAATATATCTAGAAAAGTTAAAAAGTAGATTATCTCTATTGCCCTTGGAGTAAGGACACCTTGCTCGAGTGCTTAATTATAAGGGTCATCCAATCCTCAGCCTCATTCATCTCAAAATATGTCTCCCAAAGGAATTATCCTCTCTTGCCGGTTCCAGATGTCATGGGGATGTATGCTAATCCCCCAATCTGTCTCTAGATCCAGCCAATCATGATTGCACAAGTGCCCTCGATAAGGATGTAGTTGGCTCTCAAAAATTGTCATGCATAGCTAATATTTACCCAAGCCATCCTATACCAAAGATTGAGATATCAAAGATCGGACATCTACCTACTCCTATAAATCTCGAGTTTGAGCTTATGATTACAAATCATAATGATCGCCATCGATTATTTTACCAAATGGATAGAAGCTGAACTTCTGGTGCAAATCACTGAAAGCAAGATAGGAGACTTTATTCATAAATTCATCATTTACAGATTCGGTTTGCCATACACCAGCATCACCGACAATGATAGACAATTTGACAACTAAAATTTTAAAAAATTTTATGTAAAGTTTCATATTACGCACAAACTCACATCGGTCGGCCATCCACAGTCAAATGGCGAGATAGAAGTAACCAACCGGATAATCCTGCATTGGTTGAAAATCCGACTGAATGAAGCCAAAGATCTCTGGATAGAAGAACTATATCCAATCTTATGGACGTATCGAATAACTCTCCGCATACCGACTGAAAAATTCCCCTTCAATTTAGCTTATGGGACAAAAGTAATGATACCGCTCGAGATCAGATTGCCATCAACAAAGGTCGAACAATATAGTGAATTGAGCAACTTCGAATATCGGAGAGCCGACTTAAATCTCCTTTCAGAACTCCGATAGCAAGCTCAAGTTCGGATGGCTGCATATCGGCAAAGGATAGTCCGATATTATAATGCAAGAGTCAAGCCGAAGGTCTTTCGATTAGAAGATTTAGTCTTAAGAAAAGCAGAAGTCTCAAAATCTTTGGATCAAGAAAAACTATCTCCAAACAGTGAAGGACCTTACAAAATATCTAAAATTCTTAGATCGGATGCATATCGACTAGAAACCCTCGAAGGATCGACGATTCTTCGAACATGAAATGCCGATAATCTGAATATGTATTATCAATAAAGTCATCGATATGTACATTATTTGAAATACAATCAGAATTTCAGAATTACAAGCTTTTGACAAGTTTTATCAACTACTGACTATATGTCGGCTTTCATTGCCAAAGTCAAGCTATCTGCTAAACTTTGACACGAAGTTTATCTCAGCCTCCATTATAAAAATCGAAGAATCAATTGCTTTGGTGACGACTGTATTTCGGTTCTCCTGCAAAAATTGACATACTAACTATAATCTCAACCGACATCGACTACAGACTTTCACTACAAAAGCCGAACTGCCGATTATACTTCGATTCTCAATGTTGGCTCTCCATTGTAAAAGCTGGCTATAGTCAAAAGACTAATATGCCGACTTAGTTCTAACTAAGCGGAATGAAAATGTCAAAACGATCAAAAGTCGAATTGAAATTATATCGATATGGCTATAGCGGGTCGAAGGATATTTGGCTTATCACCAATTATCAAATGATTCGACGTACAAACTCAACCAAGTGTTGGGTACTAAATATTCGACTTACCATCAAAATACATCGAGGACTACGCGATAAATTGATATTCTCCGAGTCTTATCGAATGATCGGATCACCGATCAATGTTCGATAGTTATTTTATATTGCAGATATTCCAAAAAATAAGAGTTCAAACTTAGAAATATTTTCATTCATTGTCAACAAAAAGTTACAAAATTGGACCAAAGTCGACTACAAGTATCAGACTACAAAAAAAAAGGAGCAAAATACACCGACTAAGCTTCATCACCGTTCCTATTCCTTTGTTCGGGGGTAGCATCGTCGACTTGAACAATTTCGGGCCTGATCGGTGCTTCTTCTTGTGTCGGAGCGGCTTTTTCTTCAGCAACTCCATCTTCTGATCTTGGAGGGACAATACTGCTCAAGTCGAGGCTCGAGTATAACTTTCCGACCGCATCTCGACCGTCTTCATACCCGACGTAATATGAGACGAAGCCACTTTAGAGGATCTCTTCCTTGAATTCTTCCGAACCTCAAAAATTCTTGACTGCCCGACTCAGTGCTTCCCTTGCCGACTCTGCTTTCGCCTTTGCCAAATCAGCATTGGCTCGAGCAGAGGACAATTCTTCTTCGGCCAATGTCAACCTTTTCAGACTGACCCGATAATGTCCACATTAGGCTTCAAGTTCTTCGATGCATCCGACTCACTCTCGTCGAAGCCGGTGGATAGAGTGTTTCTTGCTCTTGATCTGTGACTCAATAGCCGAAATAGTCTTGTGAGCCGACTTAAGTTCGGCCCCCGAGGATGCCAAGTCGTCAGTTAGTCGAAAAATCTTCTCCTGAAGTTTGGTTTCCTGCTCTGCTGCCGACTTGAGTTGTTCAAACACAGTCACTTTCTCAGCATTAGCGGCTGTCACTTTATTCTTCCACGCACTACGGATATCGACAAACTTCATATAGCCGGCCTTCATGTCAGAAATGTTATGGATCAACTACAGACAGAAGATAAGTCAGGTTAAAACATAAAAAAAGAAACTTACCCCGATGATTGTCGGATAAAAAGTCAAAAATATCTCGACCGTCGACCGTTTCCTCTGGCGCTCCAGATTAATCGGAAGAAGAGTAGTCTGGCACAATTGCTTGGCCAGTATAGAATTAACCAAGGTCGATTCATCGACAGACACTTAAAGGTCGAAATGAACCATATGACCCTCTGATGCAACTTCTTCCACCGATGTCACCGGAGCTTTCCCCCGGTCTGTTGTCGGCGGCCCCATGTTTGAAAGCGAAGAAAAGCTTGAGCTTGACTGCGCCCCAACTAAAGGAGCAACTGGTGCAGCTGCAGATTGTTCGGGCTCTCTTGCCTCGGTCCGAACCTCCTCAGGTGGTGGGACTACCGATGTCATTTCGTTAGTTTCCTTTGCCGCCCTTTCCTCGGACGATGCAGCAGGGAGTACCGTCGGAGCCGACAGTGCCAGGACTGGATCAGGAACCGATGCCGATGGGGCATCGGGTTCCACAGCCGACGTTGAAATGCCGACTGGAGCTGGTGCTTGATGCCTCTTTGACGGTCGCGAAGGCCCGGCCTCAAATGCTGCCCTCTTCTTGGCAGTGTACTGACGAATGTCGGCATTCGACACTCGCACCCTCTGCTGCATGGCTGTAATTACAACGGAGGTCAGTATAATTCAACAAGTAAAAAAAAATCAGAAATAACCGACCAATTATACTATATCTAGACAAGGAACCGAACTAAGGCCGGCGTCCTGTTCGGTTACAAGCTCTTTCTGTTTCGGCACCGACATGTCTTTCAGTCGGTAAAAGTCCTCCTGATCGTCAACTTCTACTCGGTTGTTGTCATTGGGACCAGTTCGTGGATCACCCCAACGAGAAGAAAAATTCTAAGGAAGGGAAGAAGAACTGATTCTTCCATCCATGAATAGACGATAGAAGATCAATAATAAAGGATAGACCTTTTCGAGGGTTGAAAACCACCATCCTCGGGCCTTTGGATGAGGTCGGAGGATAAAGAAGACTCAAAAAAGAGAAGGACGAGGTATGGTCAGCAACATCCAACACAGCAAAACAAAACTAATTATTAACCAGACCGAGTTCAGTGCCAGCTGAGCCGAGCAAAGTCCGTAATAATTCAAAATATTTCGAACAAATTTCAAGATCGAAAATTGAAGATCTGCCTGAAGATCTTCGACATAGAAGGCCATCTAGTCTGAAGGAGGGTTATTCACCCGACCATCGACTCTAGGGATAAAAAGTTGAAACTGCTCCGGGATACAAAACTACTCCTGAAACCACTCAACATTCGATCTCGAAAGTAAAGAGGCCTCCACATCCAGACTCGACTGAGATTCATCAGTCGGATTCTCCGACCGATCTTTTCGAAAAAGAGAAGCCCTAGCCATGAGAACGACTCTGAAGAAGATAAAGACTTTAGAGGAAAAGACTCAAAAGAAAGATAAAGTTAATCTAAAAGTTGGGAGCGATAACTTTGGACATTAGGGCAACAATTCGACAGAGTCTCGGCACCAAAAATAGTGAAAAGTAAAAATTTGACTAAGAGTGACCCTATAAGTAGGATCCCTCAACGGCCGAGATGAAGGCGGTCAAATCGAAGATCTATTAGATGATGACACGTGACAATATCTAGACCGATCATTGATCAGATGGTTCGACGCATCTGCCTCAGATTGAGCCACGTCATCCCTATCCGCGTGAACAATGTCGATCCAATAATATTCGGACACGTGAAATAAATCTACTTATCAGAATCATATCATTCGATGCCGAATCGACTTCTCAAAATGATGCCTGACACTGACAACTGTTATCGAATCATCCGATCAGTGTGACAGACGACTGTACCTGCCAACACGATAAAATAGTCAACCATCCGTATCTCAGAGAGAACGGCATCAAAATTGAAGCTCGGTGTGACAGAACTCTCTTCGTCCAACGTAATAAATCATGTGATAATTTACACGTTGGATCACTTTAGACTTGAGAGTGGGAGGCAATTGTTGGGATAAACCGATCGACCCCAATTTTGATCTCCATGACTCCGACTATGCATCGACCGAACAGACAGTTTTGATTCTTCATTGACCGATCGAACTAATTGCGCCGACCTACTATCGGCTGGC
Organism: Elaeis guineensis; assembly: GCF_000442705.2. Lineage (NCBI taxonomy): Eukaryota > Viridiplantae > Streptophyta > Magnoliopsida > Arecales > Arecaceae > Elaeis > Elaeis guineensis. Next base: position 128,868,149 of record NC_025997.2, on the reverse strand, counting down.
CAATTAAGATCGGTCAACCGACTAATATTCGACTACCGACTGCCGACTAACGGCAGATGATTTGACCGTCGGCTTAACAAAACTAATAGCCGATGGTCGTTCATAGATTCTACTGATATATGGCCGGCTAGTCAACTCAGACATACCATAACTGTCACGAACGGTTATCGACCGCATATCACGGTGCAATCAGTGGAAATTAATGATTTACTATGCGATTATGATCCGATGATTTAGCATCATAAAATACGAGACCATATCTGACGGTTACGAGAATCTCATCTATAAAAGAGGATAAGGGAAATAGGGCTGGGAAGTCAACTTTGGGTCAAAACTCTGCTACTTCTTACATTCAACTCTTGTTCACCAACTTTCCACTCTGACTTAGGTATTGGAGGGTCTCCACCGGACACAAATCCGGTCTGTGTGGATGCTGCTTTGCAGATATTCGTTCCTGACGATAGACGACAGAGAGTTGACCGCAACACCATTATTGGATACGTTGCAGTTAAAGTTGATCTTAAGGAAGCTCATAAATGAGGGCTCCCAAGAAAAAAATATCATCTTAATCACTGCAAAAGTTACAAGGGAGCCCTAAATGTCCTAAGCCATCGCAGGCTCTTCATAGGAGTGGGTGACCTTAGTGGCATGTATCATAGCCCTCTCCAGAATGGATCTTGGTGGCCAATAGATATACTTATTTTTAGAAGAACATTCTAGAAGGATCGGAATAATTTATTAATTGAATGGAGCTCTCTGCTATTCCTTCCTCTCTTTGATGCTATGTGTGGACCTAGCATTCATCAAATGCAAGAAACAAGTTCGGCTGGATTAGAGGAGGAACAGCTGTTCTTGTTCCTTTTTTTTGGTTATGGAAACCTATTCCACTTTTTCTTTTTCCTTTTTTTCCTTTAAAAAAAAACTGAACTAAACATAGCCTCGGAGTGTAGTGGATCTGAGACCACCAAATAAGATACGTGGGGGATATGTTGCATCGTAATTCCGAGCACAACAACGAGAGCGGCTCATGGGAAATTCGTAAGCTCACCAATGGACATTCAACGGAAGCTTCTGCGTTTGAGCCGACTATATTTAGTAGTGTGGAAAAATAATAGCAATCATTCAATCAAGCAATTTCTCTCTCAAAATATAACCAAACTACACAAAAATTTTATGTGGGAGAATACATGATCATGAATGTGAACCGTTCAAGAAAGAAGACAAATCTAACACAACTCTTGCAACGCAAGCAATGGAACAATCGTGAGTCTGCTTTAAGAGTCATTATTATCTGCACTAAAGGCAGTGATTGAAAGACAGTGCAATATTTGTGGGCCATTTTGATTTGTGAGTTGATCAGCAATTGTGATTATATGCCGTGCTTTACTTACGTTTGAGTGAAAGAATGTCCTCTCAACTTTTTCCCGAACTCTGCTTTCATATGATGGAAAAGATCAATCCTAGAGTTTCAGGAAAGCAAAATAGGCATTTGTGACTGAGAAATGAACTTCTAAGAATTAAGGTCTTAAATCATCTTATTCATTAGGATTTTGCTAACTGGAGAAGTAAGAGAGAAGTAATCAGAATTTGTGAAAAGGTTATTTATTTCTCCCCTTTGTGACTCGTTCAGTATTTCAAAAGCTTTTTTCTTTTGGGTAAAGAAAAAGCTTTTTAATATGGCATTACATATATGTGGTCCTGTAAAGTTTTTGTCATTTTGAGGTAGTAAAATTCACAAATTAACCTTGGGGTCTTTCAGCTTCCCCGTCCATTGAGATCAGCAGGTGTCGATTATCTGCACTTGACAGATATATGAGGGGTTGATCTGATGTATTTATTTTCTTTGGACGTGACCATTAGACAAACCTAACAGATGAGTATGTCACCTCAATACCATCGAGGACCAACAGACTAGATGTCATTTTTAAACGTCATATCTGGACCGTCAAGATATGCTCCATTCGAACATCATTTACATCCTGACATTTAATTGCAGCTCGGTATCTATCGTAGCTCGATTATTGGAAACAAAGATCCGTTCCGTTGGGATGCCACTTCAATGTCCAAGTGGTGGATTAATTAAAGTTACTGTGTGCATTTAGTGGGAAGCATGTTTATGGTATCATACTTCCACACCTTCTCACTTTTTGTGGTGATAACCATATCCAAGTTCCTGGTGTGTAAAAACAAACATTTGATGATCATTTGTAAGATGTAGATAAATCTTTCAAAGTTTTGATACTATCTTATAAATACCTGAACAAATCTCTCTTTATTAATTAAACATTCATTGAGATGATACATTTACCAAAAAGAAAGGGCAGAAAAAAAAATTAAGTGGAAACAGTTAAGTACGGAGGCATCAAGCATAAAAGTGGAAACGTGATGGGGAGTGAGAAGACAGTGATGACTGATGAGCCAGCAAAGTTATACAACCTTAGTCAAATTTCTGGCGTAATTATATGCCCCATGTGCTGCTAATTGCTACCAGGACGTCATCCTGCACTGATTTATAGATGGTTCCATATGCTTCCTAATTATTATTTAATAATTAACGCGTTTCTCCTGCTTGGACTCGATTAAAATCGGGTTTTGTCCTGCTAAGCAGGGACTGGGAGTCTTGGGCCTAAAGTTACGATCAATTAATGTGCGCCGTGGACCCGGGATACATGTATAGCAGAGAAAAACGACAGACGGGTCAAACGGAAGAGAAGACAAAAGAGGAACATATTCTCTCGGCCTTACGCCTGCCAAGCCCACAGTCCAAGACCGACCTCCACAGAGCCGCAGGCCCGCAGCATGGCAGCAGCATCACGGCACAATGGCGTGCGAGAGCTAATATATCGCCGACACTCTCTCGTTGGGATACTGGAACGCGAGTTCGAGACTCTGACATTCACCATCCGACGTGTTCCTCTCCTGAACCTCGCAATGAGGAAGGCCGAAGGGGTCTACCACATCTCCGGCGTCGGAAATGGGGCCCTGGTTACCGATTTTGCCCTCGTGAAATGAGAGAAAAATCAGTGAAGCGACACGGGTGTATTAACGTTCATTGACGGATTCACACTACTTTTTTTTTTTCTTTTTTTTCTTTTTCTTTTTAACAACAAGACCTTCGGGTACTCAAAAAAAAAAAAAAAAAAAAACATATAATACTATACTCATAAAAAAAAATAATTATATAATATTTATTTAAATTTATTTATTTATTTAATATTTTAATATACATTGGTCACGCATTTTTTTGATAAACATTTTCGAAACATACACAATATTCTACGATATTTTTTAAATATAATAAAAAATATTTTTTTAATAATAATTTATTTTTTATTTTTTTATTAATATTGAATAATTATATCCTACAAGTTGTCTATGTCATTAATCATGACACTAAGATGAATATTTGATGAGTCCGTAAAAATGAACAATTATCATTGGCAATGTGCGTGATCATATATATCATATAAGATATAATTTTTTTCTTCCATTAGGCCGATGATTCTGTTGTTTATAAAATTTGATGTAAAATGATAAAGATACGAGAACAAGTGGTTGTTCAATGATGGTTGGTGAGATTTGGAAAAAAATTAAAGTAAAAAAATACATAAAATATGCATGATTCACTGGGAGAAAACGATATAGCCTACTTCCATGTGCCCCTCTCCCTATTAGAGAAAGCACTTGTTATTTGATTAGATAAATCTGTACGTTGATGCATATAAAATTCCATAACTGCCGTGATGTCCTGATAATTTGTCACGTATTGTATTGCACCAGTCTTTTTTGAGTCAGTACCAAATAGCAACAAGCACAAAAGAGGCACACCTTAGCATCACCCATCATAATTTGCTAATTGACCTACCACCATGTAGTTTTCCCACTGGTATAGGATATATACTGAAATGATATTATTGAGATAGATCCTCATCACTTAGTTGACTATCTCACATCCTCACCTTCTTATCAATTAAATATGCGATGACTATTTTTTATCCTCATCTCCGCATCGATCAAGCATGTGATATTATAAATTGACCTGACTTAAATCGATAAAATATGATCAAATCAGTATTCGACCGACTTGATTTCTCAGCGTATTACCGACTATCTTAATCCTGCAAATCTGAAGATTAAACAATAATTATTCGATCAAATATTAACTATCCATGAACGTGGGATGTGATATTCGTCCACGAATAGTTAGTTACTCAGTCTTAATGGTGGTTAATAAGATAACCATCCAGTAAATACCGTAATCTCCACATCTCATATTTTAGGGACATAAATTATATAGTAACGACATTTCTCACCTTATATATAGCGGTAAATAGAGAAGGTGGATAGATTTTTTTTTTCAATAATTAAGCTTTTGATTCTCATTTTTGGTCATTTCAACTGTTCCCTATCTTCGACTAACTTAAACATCAGAGAATATTTTATCAAATAATTTTTGACAAATGAATTAATTTTGCAAGTTCTTTGCCATCCAGCACTCTGATGCTGTAACTTGGCTCATCACTGACTATCACGTCGGGGACCGACAGCAACAAATATAAATATATTTATTAAAATCATATATTATCGATATTATTGGATTCTTTTGTTATCACTTTTATCAATCTGTCTTGACGATATCCGAGATGTTTCAGTAGATAAACAAAATTTACAACTTACTCCATGTATGCATGAAATTTGTTTGTTTTTTTTTTTGAAAAAGATATGCATGAAATTTGTTGAAATCATGCGATACCCATAATTTTGTCTATCATGATGACGATATCCAATTCACCTGGGGATGTTTAAGTAGACAAACAACATTTACAACTTACTCCATGCATGCATGAAATTTCACAGAAGAAAATGCGCGGGTGTCCAGGCGGTAAACATGCATCCAAACAAAAATGGAGGGAGAGTGGAGACAGGATTTCTATTTTTGGTAGACATGTCCGACAAATAATGTATGGAAAGACCAATACCACGCAGTTTATTATTTGTCATATGTAAGAAAACTATACAACCCATCCAATTTGTCTTAAACAATTCGATAAACAAACCGACCAGGTTTCGGCCTTCCTGCTCCCTCCCGTCGTTATTTACTTTTAATTACAACGCCGCCATTTAATGCTCCCCCGTACCGTTGCCCCTCGCTTGCCGTTCCCCCCTCCCCAAAACCAACACCTCCGTTTCCCACTCTCTCTCCTTCCTCCCATCCCTCGCTTCTTCTCCTTTTGGTCTCCATCCCACTCTTCTCTTCTCTCTTGAAGAGATTTCTCCAAGATTTTTGTTGGGCGTTGGGATTCTTGTGGGGATCGGGGGATGAGGGAGATGGACTACCGATTTCCGCGGAGCGTTAGGTCGCGGGGAAGGGAGAAGGCCTTCTGCGCGGGCGGTGGGACGGTTAGGAGGATGATGGTGGGCTTATATTCAAAGACTAATGGCTATGATCTCGGTTCGCTGGGTCGGGGTCACGGCGAAGGTGCTCCTCTTCCACATCCTGTACTTGCTTCCACAACTGTTAAGGCTTTAGTTTGCCCTCTGCTTTACATGTATTTCCTCAGGTTATGCTTTGAATGTTGCAGAGAGATTTCCAATCTTATAAAGATCAAATCTTTTTCTTTTTTGAGCCGAAAAATCTCTTCATTTCTTTTCTGTCTGCAATTTTAAAGAAAAATCCCTTCTGTTTTAGTGTTGTTGCCACTGGTTGCTTAAATATAAATGAAATCCTAAAGATTTTTTAGAAAAATTATGGATTTCACCGAGTTGACATTGTGTTTGTTGTATTTCTCGAACAAAAAGGGGGTTTGATATCTTGTAACATTTTATTTTATTTAATTTTGTTTATCTTCTAAGCTTATAATGCAGCTTATATGTCATTCATACGAATTTCTGACATTTTTCGCGTTTATTTATTTTTTATGTTGTTATTTAGTGCTTCAAAGAAAAAAAAAAGATCCAACCTTCGTGCCCGTTGGTTGATTTCTTCCGCGCCTGCTTTCTTTGTTTTATCTTTACCAAGCCATCTTATTTCCACCTCCTAATTGACCAGCGTTACTCCAGCTTAATGAAGCTGGCTTTACTAACGCTTTTCCACCAATGGACGTTCCTTTCCATCGGTTTGTACCCTCTTTCACCGGAAAATTTTACTCGTAAGCAGTTAAGTCATTGACTGCGGTTTTTTTTAAGTCCATTTGCTTGGTAGCGGTTCTGTTTTTTTTTTTTTTTTAAATCTTCATTACAGGAGTTTGGATTCCAATTTCTAAATATAGTTTCTGGCCGCTATAACCATGAAGCTAAATATCACATGATTTCTTTACCTAACTTCTAAGTTTAAGATATAGCGGACGTAATTGCTCCCGCAAAACGGCAACTGATACTCTACAGTTCAAGTTGTGTGAATTTCCTACAACGTGAATATGTGGCAGTTGTTTATAGGCCTCAAGAAAATCTAGCTAAGATTTCCTTTCCATTTAAAACCAATCACCTTGGCGTGTTCGGTGCAATTCTGAGTTGTACAGTGGATGGAAATCTACCACATACCCTAATTCTAGGAAATTTCTTACAAATGGGGTTGTGAAGGATTTGCATTCACAGTTCATTATTTTCCATGTTTATTAAAATGGGCAATTTTGACAAATTTCCGAGAGACTGATGCATATAATTTAGCTGCCTTAAATGGATCAACGGTGGCCGTTTAATTAATATACATATATATATATAAATATACATATATATATATACATATATATACATATATACATATATACACACATATAAATATACATATATACACATATATACACATATACATACACATATATACACACATATATATATACACATATATACACACATATATATATATACATATATATACATATATATATACATATATATACATATATATATATATATAGACACACACACACACATATATATATATATGTATGTATGTATATGTGTGTGTGTGTGTGTGTGTGTGTGTGTATGTATGTATATATATATATGTATGCACACACACACACACACACACACACATATATATATATATATTTATAAAGTAATTGTCCTTACCTTCTTTTAGTATTTTTTTACCTACTTAAAATTAATGTTTTAAAAACATAAGTTTTCAGATGTTTAAAAACATATGTTCATCTTTTGCATATAAATGTAGCGTGTTGGGTGCTATCTTGCACCAGACTTTTTACTTTACAGGTATGCTGAATATATTTTAAAGTAGTCTGTTATTGAGGTTAAAATCCTATTCTGATAGATTTGAGGAATCATCGTCATGCATATGTTGTTTTTCACCCAGGATATGAGCAATTAAAGGGACAAAGAAATGCTGTTTGCCGTGCTGCAGATTCTACTTGTGGAAGTGTCTCTCGAAGAGAAGAAAATTCTGTAAGTGCTTGATTTTTGTTTTCTAGCTAATATGAATCGTATAAGCACTGCTTGTGTCTAAGTTATTAGTAAGTTACACTGAATATTATCCATTATGCCTTTTTTATTGGCATGCAGACTCTCCTTTTGTTTAAATGGGTCTTTAAATCATCATGCTGATTTATCTTACTGAAATGTACTCCATTTTTCTGTAACATATTCATGATATTGAATATATATTCTTGGTGTTCTTTCTTTACTCTTTAATGCATGCATTCGGATAACTTACTATTCACTCATAATACATATGTTCACATGCTTATATTTTCCATATTTGTAGTTCTCCCGTGAGTTGAGGCAAAACTCATACAGGAAAGTCAGTGGAAGACCAAATAAAGCAATAATGAATGAAGAGATGTTTAAAGAAACAGATACAAAGAGAACCTCACCTAGTGTAATTGCTAGATTGATGGGTCTTGATGAGTTGCCTCCTCCCAAGGTAGTTGATAAACATAAGAAGGAAATAGGGGGTTGCTTGTTGAAAGCATCACATACTACAGGTTCTCAAGAGAAGTATGTGCCTTATGTGGATCGTTCACTTCAGACAAACACTCCTGAGCTCCAGGGAGTAAAAGATGTTTTTGAAGTCATGGAAACATCCAAGGTTGAGAAGGACAAGGATGAGTTCTTTCATAAGGGAGTGCCAAGAATGAAACTTGAGACTGATGTAACCTTTAACAGGCAGAAGTTCATGGATACAATGTTTCTTTCAACTGGTGAAACACTTAGAAGCTCAAAGGAATTTAATGATGCATCGGAAAATTTTGATACCAGCAGGGCTTCTTTTCTGAAATATCACCAAGAACCCAATTCTCTATGTACAAAACATCTCCATGATTTGAAGTGTTTTCCTTCCTCGTCTCATGCAAACCGCATCACACTTTTAAAATCATCAAACACTACAAAGTATGAGACTCATGAAGTATGCTCTTCTAGGAAACCCACTCCTGGCCTTCTGAGTCACTCTTTTAAAGAATACAATGGTTCTCATTCATATAAGCTGCCAAGATTACAGTATGTTGGCAAAAATTATATTTGTCCTCATCCTAGTCAGATTGTTGTTTTGAAGCCAAGTCTTGAGAAGGCCTGGAACACAGGTAAAACTGTTTCATTACCAAGAGCCTCTGAGAATTTTCAGTTGGATTTCCGAAGTCACAGAGAATTTGGACGACCTGGATTTCGGGAGTCATACAGGGAAGGAAGAGTTTGGCATAATTTCTTTGATAATGTGGATGCTTTGGGTACCAAAAAGAAGAGTTCAAGAGAAATTGCTAGAGATGTTACAATAGAAATGAGACAGTCTGGCAGTAGTGATACTAAGAGGGCATCTACTTTGAGACTTAATGGGCACATCAGGGATGAAAGCTCGTGTATTATGCCAGGAATGTCTAATCTACACAATTCTGTGGCATTTCGAAGGTCTTTTGATCACTCGAATGAGTGGAATAGCAGCTATAGCAACTCATCCACTTATTCTGCTGAATATTCCGTGAGCGGGGAAGCTAGAAGACACCTTTCCAAGCAATGCAAGTTGAGCAACCAGTTTAAGGAGGTGGAACATGTCGCTAGAGATATGAGTACTTTAGGGGAAATGCTTGCTCTGTCTGATGAGGAAAGACCGATGACAATTTGGGATTTGCAGAGTATCCATAAAGTGTCGGATGAGAAGCTGGCTCGAGCTGAGGTGCCCAAGACGCGGGGTTTCCCTTCAGGTATTAGTAGTATGGACGGCTGGAACGATGGATATTTTATAAATCTACCAAGGTCCTCATCTCTTTCAGGTTCATCAAAAGTTCATGAAGCTCTAAATCCATGCAGCAAAAGGGATCGAAGTAGTGGTGGCGGTGGTGATTGTTATATTCTTAATGATGTGCTAGGTTTGGGCCCAAATGTTTCTTTAAATGGAAAATCCAACCTTGATGGAAGTCCTTTATGCAGATATGCTAAATTTGACACTAAATCTCAGTATCTTAATTCTGGGGGTGAGGAAAAGCTACCTGTATGGGATATTCATGTGAATCCAGAAGATATGAGGAAAAAGGCTCATACGAAATTTCCTGCTGAAGTGAGGCCTAAGGTTCCTGACATCTCTTATGACACCAGGGCCGATGTGGGGATCCTGACTGATAATTTCTCAGTTCCCCAGAATATGGACTCCAAAATTCCACGGGCATCTGTCCAGCAGCGAACAAGAAATATACTTCTAAGAGAGGATGGAGACTCTTCTGGCAATGATCAGAATGGTCTAGCTATTGAGGTAAATATTTATAATGATCAGAATGATCTTTCAATGGGAATTTCCTTAATTTTAGAAGACATGTTTTTGTTTCATAGCATGCCACATAAAGGGGGAAAATAATTTCTTGAATTAAGTTATATTTTGCTTTCAATTTTCCTTTCTTGTGTTTGCACATGCATTTTGCTCCCTCTTTGTGCACACACCCTCTCCCTCCTTCCTCAATAACTACATATCCAATTTGACCGATGCATGAATATGCAAGCATATGTTTCATGCTATTTTGAGTAATAGGAATGAGTTTCCCCAATATCATGCTAAGGATAGCTAGGATTTTTAGAAGATGCCATTCATTTGATGAGAAATAAAAAGGAATATTGAAAATTCATGGCTGAAGCTAAAGCAGCTACTTCTGAAGCAACGACTAGAGTGGGAGAGTTGAAAAGAGGATTTGTCACTTCGTTCTCTCATTTAAAACAGCTATGTAGAAGAGAGGGCATCATTAGTTCCATATTGGTTGTGAGTCAAGGGGACTCTGGCTTATTTAAGAAGAGACCTTTCTTTCTACGTGAGGTGCTTTTTGAAGAACAAAATCGTGAGGTCCATCGGTCAGAATGGACAATACTTCATATGTCCGGCCATGAGCCCTTGGCCGCAACAAAAACCATGCATGATCCACATGTAAAATCTGAATATACTTAGATCCAGCTGTAATCGGAACATAAACAAATGATTCCTGTGTTCATAGTTGGTAATTTTAGTTATCATGTGTTATCTGCTTAACATCCATTTTGTACATATTATTGTGCAATACTGAATTCTCTCTGTTGTGTTGACTGACACTACAAATAATGACTATAGTTGGCAAATCTACTCCAGACAAACCTCTTCCGGGGGACCAATCTACCGAACATTAAGATTGGTATTTGACACCATCAGTCATACTCATTTCCAAGTCATATATGAATCATTATCACTATCATGTTCCTGCCAACTTTATTCATCTTGCATAATGGGACTTTGCCTATTTTGTAACTAGTATTTTGGAAAATTACTCTGCCCTTTATCTTCTTCCATGTTTCTTCCATTTTCTGTTTTTGAGCCTCTATGTAATTGGTGGTTTAGACATTAACACTGTTCACCAAAATTTTGTCTTTATGATGAAATTAAACTCTAAAAATATATCATCTATGCCTTCATCTCTCACTTTTATATAAAATAAGTGAACCTTTCTTTTCAAGAAGTATGGGAATTGATTTGCATTAAGTACATCTAAGCAATATTTCTATACTAAATATTGAGTTGTATCCTTCCAGGAAGCATCATTGGACTGTCCTCAAGTTGATTTTCATCCTATGCACTCCGATGATACAGAATCAGGGTCTTCTGTAAGCTCCAAAGAGGTTGTGCAACCAAGTCCGGTCTCTGTTCTTGAGCCACCATCAGAAGAGAAGTCCAGTTTGGGATGTTTCAAGAGGCTTGATGCAGACCTTAAGGGTAAGTTGGAAAAAAAATATCATATTTCATTCATTTTGTAACAGTCTTACTTTTGTTCACCTGTTCTAACCTTTGGAATTTGTGTTCCAGATCTCCAAATGCAGCTTCAATTTCTGCAGCTGGAGTCAACTGATGCACATGCAGATGGATCTGGACTGCTCGTATCAGGTAATGAGGATGTGAGTAGAGATAGTCACTCCCTTGAGGAGACAGCAGACATCCTGCAAGAATTCAGGGATGAAGAGGAAAGGGACTACTCATACCTACTTGACATTCTTATTGATTCTGGTGTTCATGCTGTGAAGCAGGACAGGCTTGTCAATTCATGCTACTCTCCAGAATATCCAGTGGACCCAGGCATGTTTGAAAAGCTTGAACAGAAGTACAACAAACTGACGACATGGTCAAAATCCGAGAGAAAATTGTTTTTTGATCTTATAAACTCTATTCTTGCTGAGATCCTCGCCCCATGCATGGATCTGCGTCCATGGGTGCAGTCCAATGGAAAGATTGGGCCCATGTGGGGCTGTGAAGGGCTAGTCGAGAAGGCATGGCAGATGTCAGTTAAACAACAGAAAGAACTGAATATGGGTAGTCCAGAGGAGAAGGTCCTGGATTTTAAGTGGTCTGAATCAGGAGATGATGTTGACATAATAGGAAGGGAGATTGAGAGGATGTTGAAGGAGGACCTTTTGGAGGAACTTGTTTCAGAGTTCATCTTAAGGTAGGTTTCGGAAGAATATATGTTTGGCAAATACATGCTACTGTCTAATGGCCACCTCTGCAATAGAAATTGAAAGTTTCAGATACCTGGGAATGTCTAGTGGGCTTTGCTCTTGCGATGTTGCTGCCTGATAGTATCATCTAAAGTCATCCAAGGTCCAGAAGATCATTATGGGTCACGCGCTGTCATTTTCCATTTACTGAAGAGCCTAATGCACTAGCAGGTGTTAATCTCTCCTTTCAGAACAATTATCAAAGTATTTATATTGTTGGCTTTAGCAATGAACTGGTGAAGCATCACATACCCATCCTACTCAGGTAGCATGTGATTTATAGCTAATAGCTGTCATTGTTGGTTTGCCCAGATACTTTACACCAAGATTTGCAGTTAGTAGTTTTCAGCAGGTGGTTATACTTTTCCATGGTTCAAGAGATGGATATGATTGTGAATGAGTGCTCCATTTTGATTGGGCTAAACTTGTAAGCAATGTGAGTCGAATATGAACTTCAAATATTGTGGCTATGGTCTCTTAAAATCTTTTCCGTAACATGGGAAATGCGTGGAGTAGTGAAATATAAAAAAAATGAAAAGATGGGGATGGAGAACTAGCAAGATTGAAGGAGTTCGCATTGAAGAAAAAACTTTGTATAATTCAGTAAATTTTTTTGGGCTGGCAATTTTAAGTGTGCTCGAGTTTGTCTATTTTTGTCCGTGCAATGTATAGGTAGCTCGAGTTTATTGTATCAGGTTGTAGGACACTTGAGCCATACTTAATAATTAGCTCTCTCTTTGAGATTATAGGTAGCTTGAGGTTATTGTATCAGGTTGTAGAACACCTGAGCCCTACGTAACTAGCTCTGTTTTGAGATTATCATCATTATCGTTATGATTATGCTCGTTATCATCATCATCGTCGTCAGCATCATTATCATTGTTATGATTATGATGGTGATAATTATCATCACATCATCATCATCATCATCATTATGCATATATGATTATGGATATGACTTGGAGATTCCAAGGATGTGTTGATGTCCCAAGAGATGTGGTCATGGTCACTGCTATGTTTCATGCAAAAACAGTGCTCCGGTGATGTAAAAATCTCACACAAATTTGTCTCGATATTGCTTCTATGGTAGAACTGCATTATCTAACCGCAGGGCCCATTTTAGGGTGGTCTAAATTTAGTGTCCTCTTTTTTTTTTTTCCCTCCCGGCATTTTTAGATTCCCATATAACAAAAAGAGGTGCTCTTCACTCCGCTGCTTGGTGATTATGCATGCTCAGCCGTTTAAAATTCTAGGCTTTGGTTGCTGAGCAAATGAAGGATATGAAAATGGAGGTGGGAAAAATGGGAGTGGTTCAAAGCAAGGTGAAACTGGACCAAAGAATCAGCCCAAAAGAATGGCGATCGGGGCAGGTTCTGGGCCAAACTGGGCTTTATATGTTCAAGCATGAAAGAGGCCAGCCGTTGATAATTTCACTTGCAGCACTGAGATCATACAGGAGATGATACCCACCAAGACCAGGAGAAGGCTCAATGGAGTTCACTGTTTATGTTACCTGAGGCTTTTGTCTTGCTCTTACAGGTGACTCAAATGCCATGGAATATCATCCTTGACAGTTGGAGTTGCTGATCGAACCTGGGCATCTTGTATTCATATGAATCGAGCTCAAGTCCTAGTGTCTGATTCTCCAATTGATTAAGATTTGGTTCGAGCCTTATTGTGATTGTCTTTCGCATGTTTTTTTCATATGAACCATATGAACCGACAACGCCGACGGCGATGACGACAAAATGAATAGTTTGATGGCTTTCTTTTCTTTTTAATCTGAACAATCTTTTGAAATCATGCCGGGATGTTGAGTTAATCAGAACGGTCACAAGTCCATTTTACTTCTTCTTCTTTTAAAGTGTGAATATGTCTGAATGGATCACCATCAGAAATTTCCTTATGGTTTCTTAACATATCTGGTAAGATATTAGCTCTAGAGATGAGCACATTACAAGGTAACCATATCTGCAAGAAAATCAAAGGGGGGTTTATCCTCTAGAGAAAATAATCACATGGCTTAGCTTTTTCTCTGAGACTAATCTCATAAGCATGCTTTGATATCATCATGAGATTTGAGCCATCCAATGAGGAAAAGGAATGCTTAATGTATTCAATATACCACCATCTGGCCAGCATTAATAAAATCCATGGGGCCGAGGTCGACCACCAGCACAGGCCTAGTGCCTTAATGAAATGGTGTTTGGACCCCATACCAGCCGCATCAACGGACATTCTCTGTGGAATTCATTAATATCTTGGACCCTCTCATTTGTCAAAAGCGAATGGAAGCTTTATCCCAAGACATAAAGATCTTGAAGAATCTCATACTACAACATCCAAATCCATGCTGAAGTAGCTCTTCATCCAAAGAACAAGTAGTTCTGTCCGAGACTACTGCTTAATATTCTCGATTCGTCCTTCCTAAGCCTTTCTTCCAAGTGGCTACTTGAATAAAATCAGTCTTGGATCCCTCTCTCAATCATAGCTAAAGCTTATTCTCTTTAGTCGAGTGAGAGTTTCTTTTTCTTTCTTTCTTTTTTTTTTTTTTTTTTTAAGAGAGAGAAAGGTATGAGGTTATTACTTAAAAAAAAAAAAATCTTCTAATAGCAGTACTTCATGCTTTCTTGTTCTTCAAGAGTAATATACATAATGTTAGATGATCGAAAAGTGAAAGTTTACTTGTGAAAAACTGACTGCCAGAGCCTTTGAAACAAGAGGCTGGAAGAAAGTAGAGAGAAACAAAGGCTACAGGTGGTGGCTTGCAGCCATTAGTTGTGCATATAAAAAAATTAAAAGAACCTTTAAATTTCCAACTAAAAAATTATCCTGCAAAAGTGATCTGGGCTATTTTTTTTCAATAAAGATTAATCCATTCTAAATGCTTAAATTGTTGATTTGAAGGCTAACGAATCACTTCAAAGCACAGTTCAGCTGAAATATTAATTCACTTTGGTCAAATTTTTTGTTTCTAAAAGCTGCTCGTTTTGGTGGTGGGTTGTGGTGGCACTGTAGTAATTCTTTTTGTTTCTTAAAACCACCCCATCTTGTCAGAAATTTGTGTCCAGATTACTACAGTCTTTCCCTGATGTGCACATGCTGAAGATTCTGGAGAACGTCCCAATTACTCAACCTTCCTACCTTTATATTTTCTCTGCAGCCTACTAACTAACAAAGGCTACTCCAAAACGTAGGAGTCAATGCATAAATAACAAGTAAAAATACTTTTTTTTTTTTTTTTGGGTCCCATGAACAGGTGTTGAGCTGTGGCACAACACCCTTTACCCTTCTGAACAACTATCGGGTACAAAAAGGTTGTGCTGCTTTGAGCTACCTGCAGCTTGTGTAGATGACAACCCACCTCTTGAGATGTAGCATGATATTTTTCTCTATGCTCACATCAATGCCACTGTAATATCTGGAATCCTTCAGGCCTTTGTATGGAATCACATTACCTTGATTGATATGATTTCTTTGAGGGACATAGTTGGCAGATAATAAGAAAACAATCAGAATTTCTATTGAGATATCCAGATAAGAATCATTATCCTAAAGAAATAGCAATTAAAAGATGAGGTTTGATTGCGAACAAATTAATAAGCTAGCAACGATATTTTGCGATTGTGTCCTCGTATCATATCTGAAAATTTTTACATGCCTTTAATAGTTCTGAAACATGTTTGCTAGACTCTGTCATGCATAAAATCAGTTAGCTGCACTTTTCGTACTACTCTAGCAGAATATAACATGTCATTTGTTGGAGAAGGAAATATTTTTACGGTTTGAATTAATTGATTTTAAATACAGGTCACTAGTTTTCATTCATTTTCTTCATGAAAGCAGATTATGTTGGCTCCTTTCCTCAAATCAAATGGTGAGGTGGATATGTACCTAACGCTAGCTCTATATTGCTTGGTATCTGCGAGTAGGCCAATAAAAGTTGAGCACGATGACAAATTATGGTACCTTTGCGTAGGTTGGTGCAAAGAGGAAGGGGCTCCATTTTCCATTCATGTGTGGCTCAACCTAGTGCAGAATCTTGTGATGAAGACTTGTTACCGGTGCCAAGGGTATAAAGGAAGGGAAAAAGAAATCGGAAGAAGCATCGGATTCCATCAATTTTATGGACAGGGGTCTGAGATAATGGAGAGGAAAAGTAGCCTACTGTCTCTCCTTCTCTCTAGAGTATAGTCCATAGCTATATCTAGAAGAATTCTTTGTCCCATCCCCTACTATTTCTTTAAATGCTATTGGGTGGGAATTTCATCCCTCCCTCCTGAGAAAGACTAAGCCCACGAAAAAAAATACCATAGCAAGGTTTTGAGATAGTTAAACAAGTGTACTGAGATGGTTGCAGTTGTTGTGGTATCTTTTTCATTGGCTTGATCTACAGCATTTCTCTCGCAATCCCCCACCCTCTTCTTCTTCTCCTTCCCTTTTTTTTTTTTTGCAGGGATGGGGGAATGGTGGCCATTTTTAGTCTCTCTTTTCTAAAGAACAATAAATAATCAGTTATTCATTTGATGAACTTATCCAAAAATTATAAATAATTAATTAAAACTAATGGAACATCTTATGGACATATTTTTTTCACAAATAATCTGATCATTTTTTTTTATGGCCAATATTGCCACGATTATGTATTGCAGCATGCTCTCTCTTGTATTGTCCTTGACTTCTTAGCTCGGTCCCATTTCCGGTAGGTAGGTAACAATTCACTTCCATGAAGCAGGCTACTCTGTCTCCTTTGCTTTTTTTTTTCCTCTACATTTTTTGGGTACACCTTCGTTTTTTGTTTCTTTGGACCATTAACGAATTCTTTGTAACGATATGGTACTTATGTAATATCTTACATTCGCTAAGCAAAATATCAGTAAAGCTTGGAGAAAGTTTCCCACTTCCTCCATATTTCATCCAAAAAAAAAACATTCTACAAGCAAATTAAAGTTGACACGTTGCTACGGAATTGCTGTCTTTATCAAGCCCGCTGGCAATCTGAAATTCTCGACCATACATTTATATTTTCGTATGTTAACATAGACTAAATTACTTGAAAAAAAGATTAAAGCCCAAGCGTGTTTCATGCTGACACATATTTCTGCCAGAGACAAATTAGACAATTAAATAATTTTGATTGAACCGAGTCAAAGTTAGAGGTTTGTTGCTTTGCTGATCGATGAGTAGGATTTATGTTGTGTTTTGCTTTTTTTAAAGATGTTATATTACTTTTGAAAATCATAAAAAGAGTGAAATTTCATAGGTCTTGTATGGGGGCATTACATTGAAGCTGCTGTTATAATGGGTGTTTTAGGTTGTTCCAGTATCACCAAAATATCAGTGCCGTCAATATAAATTAAATATACTTTCTCTCAAATAATTTTATTGAAAAATATGATTAACTAACCAATATTATTGATATTACTTAAAAATTATAATATAATATTGACTACATTGAAAATATATAACAATATTTATGCAGAGGAACATTAACCAGCTAAGGTTACCTTGCTCTTTTCCTAGATCGGCTTGGTGTAAGAAGCCCCACAAGTTCCAGCAGAATTTTGGCAATAACTAAACTAGGCCCCAAATGGACTACTTTGATGGATTGGCCTGTTCAAAAGCAATTTAGGTTTGGTTAAAGGGTGCTTTGGACGCAATTTGGGTGTAGCTCAGGTCAGCTTCAACGCTATATTCACATAGATGAGGTCCAATTCAAGAACAATTTGGCATGATGAACCATGGATATAACCCTGACTGAGCTTATCTATTTCAAAGGACGCATGTTTGATATGGCCCTGAGGACACAACTATGGGATGTGTTACTCTCATACTTGAAATTTTTGTTTTTTTTTTTTTCAATAAAAAAAAAAAAAACTAAGTTCAGAGAAAAAATTCTTTTAGTACATCAACTGACATTTCAAACTCCAAAACCAAAATAACTTTTATTACATTCAGATCATGTATATATAAATATCTGTTGGGAAATACCCACCGACCGACCGACCGATGGCCGAAGGGACCGACCGACCGATTGACGGTCGGACCGACCGACTGACGCCATCACCGGCCAATCATCGGCTCCCCCCACTTCTCGACTCCAAAACCACAGGCTCGCTCCTCTCTTCCTCTCTCTCCCTCGATCGAGCTCTCTGTCTTCATTTCACTGTTGCCCAGTCACCTCTCTGACTTGATCGTCGGAGGGTCCCCGCCGGAGCCGCCTCCGGTCAGTGTGGACTTCTCGTTTTTGCAGGTGCACGTTCCCCGATGATCGGACGACGAGGTGATTGGCCGCAATAATATCTATTTTGATGAACATTTTTATATGTTTTAACAGAATAAATATTTTTATTTTGTCAACACTAGCTGACATTTCAAACTACAGTCAGTCTACCTTAGTTTCATTTGCGCTACAGCTTCAGAACAAAGCATCCATCAAATACTAAATGCATTGGTAACAGCAATTGTCCGAGCAGCAACCAATAACAAAACGGCAAGCTCAATGCCAGAGAGATGAAATGCATGGTAATAATAAATCACCGCACGCTCCGTTCTAAGCTGCTACGTATATTAATTTCTCCCTTGGATTTTTCTCTGCTGCAAGTCTGAAACCACGTGAAGCCAGGCCTTGTGTCATGTGGAATAAATAACCAGTGATTATTCATTGAAGGCTTCGCTAAGATAAAGTTATATCTTGCCAGCGAGCTGAGAAGAGCTCTGCTCTGCTCTGTAGTTAGCCGTTAAGTGGTCTCCACAAAATTATTTAATTCAAATCAGACGGTTCAAGCTCGGTTTTGGTCTTCTTCAATCTCGCATGCAAAGTGATCCATTTGTTGGTAAATACCAAGCTGCATTATGATCTCATCGAGGGACCAGGGTATCGATGGCTTAGTAAATGTGGACACACCATTGAGATGATGGGATTGACTAGGATGGGGGATTATTCCATTGAACTATGTGAAGAGTTCCAGAAAAAATGATAGCAAAATTCCATTCTTCAGCCTCGGGCCAATCCTGCGCCCGTTATTGTATGTGCTAGACCTCAGTTATTTCAAAGCAGAACAATAGTTTTAGCAACGGTCACTGGAAGAACAACTTGGATTAATATTTTTTTTTTTGAAAAAAAAAGACAGTCACAGGACAAAGTTTGGCAACAATAAGACGAAAGTTTTCTAAGATATACTCAAAATTAAGATTTTGGAATTTGATTAAAAAATTAGTGAATGGAAGAAGTAAGAGGTTCTGCATCATTGTAGGCTAGAATTACATGATTAAAAAATGGCCTAAGCTACTTATTTGATTTACAATATTTAATACTGGCGTGAGAAATACTGGAGAAGGAAGAGAAGTAGGTCCGGATCGATGAAGAAAGTCATTAAAGTCCGTGAGAAATGGGAAATAGTTGATGGTAACATCCGTAATGTCGGAACAATGAGATCAATGATAATATGATGCTGGTGGCAGAGAGACAGATTAAGTTGAAGCAAGATGCAATTATAGCAGCAACAATATAGCCGAAAGAAAAAGACCATATTATCTTAAAGTTTACTATTGAGCTCAATATTAGCCTTTAAATGATCATGACCTTTATCCAACTCTTTTCAGGTGGAGCTTTTCTGCTCTGGGACAAACTCAGAACCTCCTTTTGTTATTACTCTTCCTGCACTTTCTGCTCTCCCCTCATAATAACACAATCAGGCATTCATCTTTAAATACAAATTGAAGTTTTTGTTTTCGGTTCTAGTCTCAGTATTGAGAAGTGCATTGTCTTTTCAACTCCCCACTCCCCCCCCCGCCCCCCGCTTCTTTTTCTTTTGATGAGTGGAAAGCTTTGTTTCTTTTTTTAAAATTAAAAAAAAACTCCTTTGTTCAAGTTGGACATGGAACAAGGTTATGGTTAGCTTAATCTCACCGCGCGTCGCCAGAATCCCCTTTCTCACCACCTCCTTTCTGCAAGCTTATATTCACACCAAAGCAAGCTCGCTTGAGAAGTTCCTCTCTCTCTCTCTCTCTTCCTCCCAAGTAATGGTCGTTGTCACCAAGCTATGGCTCCTTTGCTCTTCAAGGAAATGAAAGGAGTTAACTTCCCTTGTGCATCCCCAGCATCGGCTGCGGTGTGCACGAGCATAGACCGGCGTTCCATGGTCCGGCCATGCAGTGGGAGAGCGCTCGATCGCCACTCGCCTCATATACGAGACTCACGGAGAGCAAAGCCCATCACCAACCCAATCTCTCAAGCCCCCTCCAAGCCCAAATCCTACACCCAGAAGAGCAGGAAAAGGTCAGACAAACAAGTTGAACTCATCAGCCCCGCGGATTCGTCTCGGTGTCTGCTAAATGATACTCCCTACTTTGACGTCTTATCTGATTTGGAGGAGCCACTTCCTCCTCTTCTCCCTCCAGAACCAGCAAGGCCTCACACTTCTAAGGGAGACGACCCAAGGCTGCAGCCTTTTTCCAGGAGAGATGATTCAGCTGTTTTAAGGCCATCTTCTTTCAAGGCATTTGATTCAGCTTTTGTGAGGCCATCTTCTTTCAAGGGTGACGATTCAGCTGTTTTAAAGCCACCTTCTTCTTTTAGGGGTGATGGTTCAGATGTTTCAAGGTCATCTACTTTCGAGGGAGACGATGATTCGGCTGTTTTAAAGCCCTCTTCTCCTAGACCAAAAGATCAGGTCTGAATGAAGTATATATCTTCTTCCTTTTTCTCATTGTTTTTGTGGTATCTCATTAGAGTGGTTAAAAATGTTGACTTCGGCTTCTTCTTAATTAGGTTGTGGTACTACGGGTATCGTTGCATTGCAAGGGTTGTGAAGGGAAAGTAAGGAAGCACATCTCCAAGATGGCAGGTGAGATTTGTTGAGCTATTTAAGTGTTGATACCACCGATGTTATATATGGTTCGATCAAGTGAAAGCTTTAATGAAATTGGAGGAAGTGTGATCCTTCCTCCACCATGCATCGAAAAAGATCGAGAGAAATTTTTTTAATTCATCTCACTTCAACTTTCTGAATAACTTGGAGATATATATTCCTCTTCCGGTTTTAATTTGCTAATAAGTTATCTTTGAGTAGGGGTGACGTCCTTCAACATAGACTTCGCCACGAAGAAAGTGACGGTGATCGGAGATGTCACGCCACTCGGCGTGCTGAACAGCATCTCCAAGGTGAAAAACGCACAATTCTGGCCATCACCACCAACATCATCAAAATCACCTTAAACCAGAGCAATTTTTCTTAGGAACTTGTAAATTATGTATGATGTTTGGACAAGAGGAATACATGTGGCACGTCATATGCTGTTTGGGCCCCCAACAAGGAAGTTCGATGCCTTTTACATCCGGAAAGAACGAGGAGACTAGTGGAACAACTTTAGTTATTCTCTAGGCCTTACTAGTCTTTTTCTTTTTTTTTTTTTTCTCCGCCTCTTTTCTTTTATCTTTTTATTCTGAAATCCATGTTGAGCTGTGTAGCCTTCTTGGATGTCGCACTTTTTTCTAGAAGAGAGTTCTGGTGTTAGCATTTGTACTATCAAACAAATGAAATCCAATCACCTTCTGCTGAGGTTTGTATGGATACATGCCCTATACTTGAATTTAGAAGGCACATCTTAAAATGGTCATGAACAAACTGAATTGAATAATTGTGGTTTGTAAGCAGAGAAGGAACCGTATATATATTAAAGCTGCATCTTCTCTTGTTAGTTGAGATAAAGTTGCCACGCATTCAAGTTTTGGACCGAGGTCACTCCATATCCCTTCCTCTCCCTTCGCAAATTATGAATTCCATCATGCTAGAGGCAATCAATACATCATCTGATTCAAAAGGCTCAGTTGTAGCAGTACTAGTGTTGCTACCTATGAGATGGATGCTCCCAATACAGTGTACTAGATGGTAAATTTGAACAACCCGTGTCTATGTCAGAAAGACTATTACTGTGTTTAATTTGAATTATATCCTTTTACATAAAGATACTTGGGCAGTCATGAAAATTCAGCGACTTCACTGGCTTTCCGAAAGGCTTCCATTCCCACCACTAACACCATTTTTTCAGAAGTGGGCAAGGTGCTGTCCTGTCACAGAACCTGCTACCACCCTTCTCTTTTCCGAAGTCAATCAACAGATGTTACATGCCAAGACTATACAGGTTACTAGATTCCAGCAATCAGGCTGGTAGCAGCTTTCCTTCTTTTCTTTTTTGGTCCTTCTTTTCTTTTTTTGATGGAAACCTGATAGCAGCTTTCACTAAAGGTTTCACTCTTCTAAAGCTATAGATAGGACTGAAGCCAGTGAATCTCCTTGCTTGCCTCTTGCTCCACTGGTTTGCTTGTTTACCAACAACAATTTGGAATACTTGCTATTTCTTCAACTCAACAATTGCTTATGAGATATGAATTTTTCTCTCTCTTTCAAAATAGAGCATTGTTACCTGCTTCAACCAATGGCTAATACAATATGCCAAAGAGCCGTAAAGTGATGGTTTGAGGTGGAAGAGATGATTGGTTGATGCTCTGCTTTTGAGTGAGGTTTCCACCTGTTACATCTTTACCGGGGAAATCAAAGGATCTGAACTCCTTACATGGCCTCAACAAAAACATTGTTTTGCCTCAGGACATTACAAAATTTAGATCTTGTATGGACTGTTCCATAATCCATTCAGCATGCTCATCTCTATTTCTTGATGTGGGCTCTCTGACGTAAAGTCCTCTGGCCTAAGCTTTGGCTGTTTCCTATGGTAACTTGGCAGATGGCTGGAGCAAGCTAAGACCTAGAATCGAATTTGAGAGGGAAAGGGAACTGCTTGATATGTGCAACCTCCACCATGGATGCGTAACAATTTGGAAAGAAGCCCACTTTCTAGTAAATAATCAGAGCTGTTACATGGTGATCATGAATTTAGCCTTTAAAATCCCCTCCCTGTCATTCTTTGCATGGCAATAAGAGACAGGTATCCTAACTTTTACTCTAAGCATTCAAGAGAACAATATCAGAGGCAGTACAGCAACGTAACCGACCGAGCAGCAACTGGTGGCTGCTTTCAATAGTTCTTTTTGAGAATAGATGCTTTCAATATTTCAGGTTGGCACAGAGCAAGTTGACATATTTTACTCAAAGTCAAAAATTTGTTTCTGTCAACAATCACCAAATCATTTGTCTTAGAGATGCAGCTGCTCCAAAGAAAGGGCTTACTCAGAAGATGGTTTTGGCAACACCAGAGCCTTTGGGTCTGTCTGGAGTCTCTGGACTGATGTCTGTCTTTTATTTTTCCTTTCTGCTATTTGTACTTGTTGAGATCACGCACACCGGATTGGATCGACCTAGGCTTTTGATCTAAAGTCTAATCTCTTTGAGACAATTCACCAAACATATTGCAGACATAAATAAATAAAGACAAAGAAACCAAGGTTTACGTGGTTCGGCACAAGAGGCCTACATCTACGGGGAGGAGGAGCAATCCACTATAAATCCATCTCGAAAAATAAATACAATATGAGGTATGAAATACCTTTAACCGAAACCAACAAGAAGGCAATAGAGTATCGAATAGAAGGCAACCAAGATCCAATCGGATCTACCAATCTCAGTCTCGGCAATAGATCAAGATAAGATAATACCTGAGGTGAAGATACCTTTCTCAATCCTCGGCAAAAAATCAAGATGAATACCTCCTTACCAACCGAATTAGCACAGGGCATCCGTGAAACCGAGAAGGAAGAAGACAGGTAGAACACCAACGGAACACCAACGGGAGAAAGCCAGGAAGAACACCAGCGGGAGAAAACCAAGGAGCAAGCCCGTACAGGAACACCAGCGGGAGAAAGCCAGGAAACAAGCCCATACAAGAACACCTACGAACCACC
This sequence comes from Elaeis guineensis, assembly GCF_000442705.2. Classification (NCBI taxonomy): domain Eukaryota; kingdom Viridiplantae; phylum Streptophyta; class Magnoliopsida; order Arecales; family Arecaceae; genus Elaeis; species Elaeis guineensis. The sequence goes on along the minus strand of NC_025997.2, from coordinate 128,844,337 downwards.
ACCGCGCACTCGAACCCACTCTAAAAAGAAGGATGCCGCGGCCTCCTTTTAAAGAAAAAACAATCTCCTCGAAATAGAGATTCATCCGAATAAGAATTCTAAACTGTCACGGGAGATAAACAAGGAAAGAGTAATTTTTTGGAGCAATATATATAACAATTCTCCTCCTTGCGACAAATATTATACCTTTTATATCAGATGTGGATTTTTAAAAAAAAATTTATAACCTCCTCCTCACCACAAGCCCCGCAGGGTATTACCAAATGCTTATACCAATCAAGTTCAGGAAATTTTTGAACTTAATTGCAGAGATTGGTTTAGTGAACATGTCAGCCGGATTATGGGCAGTGTAAATTTTTTGAAACCTGACATCACCTTTCTCTACCAGATCTCTGATGAAGTGATACCTGACATCTACATGTTTTGTTCGTTCGTGATACATCTGGTCTCTGGCAAGGTGCAAAGCACTCTGATTGTCACAATAAATGTCTAAACAATCCTGTTCGAGACCCAAATCCTGTACCAACCCCTTTAGCCAAATAGCTTCCTTTGCTGCCTCTGTCAATGCCATATATTCTGCTTCAGTGGTAGATAAAGCAATTGTAGACTGCAAAGTAGCCTTCCAACTGGCTGTACATCCAGAAAGAGTAAACACATATCCGGTCAAAGATCTTCTCCTGTCCAAGTCACAAGCATAATCTGAATCATAAAATCCTGTAACTATGCAATTACTCTGTGAAGTAAATATCAATCCCAATTTAGAAGTACCTTTTAGATATCTAAATATTCATTTCACAGCTGACCAGTGAGCCTTTCCAGCTTATCCATGTATATGCTTACAACGCTTACTGCCTGTGAACTATCAGATCGAGTGCAGACCATCGCGTACATGATGCTGCCAACTGCGCTCGCATATGGCACTCTAGACATATATCTCTCATCATCCTCAGTCTGAGGAGAGTCTCTGGCAGAAAGTCTAAAATGACTGGCAAAGGGGGTAGTGACAGGTTTAACTGTAGACATACCAAATCTGTCCAAGATTTTTTCAATATAACTATGCTGAGTAAGAAAAAATCTACCTGACTGTCTGTCACGAATAATCTCCATCCCAAGTATCTTCTTTGTCGGTCCAAGGTCTTTCATATCAAATGCAGTACTGAGCTCGGCTTTCAGTTTCTGGATGATTGACATGTCCTTGGCTACAATTAACATATCATCCACATATAATAACAAATAACAAAAGGACCCATCTGAAAGCTGCTGGTGATACACACAACTGTCATATGGAGATTTACTGTATCCATGATCGATCATAAATCTGTCAAATTTGCGGTACCACTGTCTTGGAGACTGCTTGAGACCATATAATGATCTCTTGAGTAAGCATACATGATCTTCTTTATTTGGAACCTCAAATCCAGGTAGTTGTTGTATATAGATCTGTTCCTCTAAATCACCGTGAAGAAAAGCTGTCTTAACATCTAGTTGTTCCAGCTCCAAATTTTGCGAAACAACAAAAGCAAGTAATACACGGATAGAAGAGTGTTTGACTACAGGAGAAAATACCTCCTTGTAATCAATACCCTCCCGTTGACTGTATTCCTTTGCTATTAACCTGGCCTTATATCTAAAATCTTGAGGAGTGGCTCCTTCTTTTCTTTTGAAGATCTATTTGCAGCCAATTGCCTTCTCACCTTTTGGTAATTTGACTAACTCCCAAGTCTGATTCTTTTCTAAAAACTGAAGTTCTTCAACCATAGCCATGGTCCATTTATCAGCCCGTGAACTACTAATAGCCTCCTGATATGTGGTCGGCTCATCACCAATGGTGTCTGCAACACTCAGAGCATAATAGACTAACTCAGCACAAGCAGAATCCTCAAAACCATACCTTTGAGATGCTCTGATCTGACGCCTAGATCTTCGAGTGGCAATACTATCAATCTGATCCTGATCTTGTAATGTCACCTCCTTCTGAGTCTGAATCTGTGCATCTATCTATTGTTGTTGTTCATTGTAAGTATCTTCACTTGACTGCTGCTGCTGTGATTTAACAGTCTGATCAATATCTACAACAGTCCTATCCTACTGACCCCGATCCTGATTACTTTGAGAAGAATTAGGCTGTAGCTGCCTTGAAGCAGTGGCTGTCTCATGAAATGTCACATCCCTGCTGACTAGAAATTCTTGAGATCCAGGCTCTATGCACCATACTTTATAGCCCTTTACCCCATATGTATATCCAATAAATATGCACTTTTTAGCCCGGGGGTCCAACTTTCCATCTCTTACATGTGCATAAGCTGGACACCCAAAGATTCTGAGTATTGAATAGTCTGCAGGTCTCCCTGTCCACATCTCTTCCGGAGTCTTCATGCTTAATGCTGATGCTGGAGATCGGTTTATAATATAGCAGGCTGTGTGAGCGGCCTCTGCCCAAAAATCTCTACTTGATCCAGAACTAGATAGCGTAGATCTGACTCTCTCTAATAGTATCCGGTTCATGCGTTCTGCCACACCATTCTGTTGAGGTGTACCCACTGTTGTTCTATGTCTAATAATGCCTTCTGACTTGCAAAAGTTATCAAATTCTGTAGAACAAAATTCTAAACCATTATCAGTCTGAAAAATTTTCACCTTCCTTTCAGTTTGCCTCTCGACCATAGACTTCCACCATTTGAATATTTCAAATACATCACTCTTATTTTTAATGGTGTATATCCAGATCTTTCGGGAGTAATCATCAATGAAAGTAAGTATATATCTTGATCCACCCTTGGATGTAATTGGGATAGGTCCCCATAGGTCAGAATGAATATAGTCTAATATACTAGTTGTCCTATGCACGCCTGTAGTGAAGCTGACTCTGTGTTGTTTTCCAAATATGCAGTGCTGACAGAATCCAAGTGCATCAATCTTCTGACCACTCAGCAGACCACGTCTGCTCAGCTCCTGTAGACCTCTGTCTGAAATGTGTCCTAGTCTCTGGTGCCATAAATGTGTCAACTGCTCAAGAGAAGATTGTACTGCTGATGCCTGACCAACAACTGTACTGCCATCCAGGTAGTAAAGGGTGCCACTTAATTTATCTTTCAATAAAGTTAATACCCCTTTATTGATAGTTATAGATCCTCTACCCCATCTGCCCTCATATCCTGCTCTGTCAAAGACATGTATTGAGAGAAGGTTCTTTTTTAATTTAGGAACATATCTGACATCATCCAATATCACCATGGTATTTGAATTAGATTTAATTTGTATCGTTCCAATACCTTCTATATTACAGATACCATCATCTCCAAGAAGAACAGTACCACCTTCACAAGATCTAAAGGAAGAGAACCATTCTTTGTGAGGTGTCATGTGGAAGGATGCTCCAGAATTCTCGATCCAAGTGTCAGTATGACTAACACTGCAGACAACTGTAAATACTGCATCATCTGGTATACTACTATGACTTCTTGAAGAAACTGCAATTGATGCTGTATCAGAGATTGTTCCTTTATCTTTTTGTTCCTTTTCCTTTTTAGATTGTAGAAGTCTACGTTCAGATTTTCAGTGGCCTGGCCTTTTGCAATAGTGACAAATACCTGATCTTTTGGGCCTAGACTTTGATCTATTTTTGGACTTACTTCTACCCTGTCTCTCCTTTTTCTATTCATCTCTACCTCTAACAGTAAGACCTTGAGCTGGAGTCTGAGCCTGATGCTGAAGCTGTACTTTTAATCTAAGTTCATTGGATAACAAGGTAGCTTCTACTTCTTCAAGACTTATTGTTTCTCTTCCATAAAGCATGATAGTGGTAATATGCTCAAAGGACTTAGGCAAAGAGTAAATTAGAATCAAAGCCTTATCTTCTTCATCTACATCGACACCAATATTTACTAGATCAAGCAGGAGCTTATTATACTCATCCAAGTGATCCTTAAGTGAAGTTCCTTCTGTCATACGAAATGTGTGTAATTTTTTCCTCAAATATAATATATTAGTCAGGGATTTTGCCATATATAAACTGTCTAGTTTTTCTCATATACTTTTGGCTGTATCTAGTTCCACAACATTGCGTAGGACTTTATCACTTAAGCCTGAAAACAAGGTTCCTAGGGCTCTCTCGTTAATTTCTTCTTTAGCAGCCTCATTATCTCCCGGGATTGAATCCATACCCCTAAGAGTTTTTGCAACACCTTCTTTAACCAACAAATATTTCATCCTTACCTTCCATAGTGAAAAATCTCCCGTGCCATCAAAGACGGCCACTTCATGCCTGATGGTGGTGGAGTGAGAGACAGATGCCGGATCATTAGCCATTGAAAAATTTTATTTTTTGTCACCAGCCATCCAAGTGCTTTGATACCAATTGTTGAGGTCACGCGCACCGGATTGGATCGACCTAGGCTTTTGATCTAAAGTCTAATCTCTTTGAGATAATTCACGAAACATATTGCAGGCATAAATAAACAAAGACAAAGAAACCAAGATTTATGTGGTTCGGCACAAAAGGCCTACATCCACGGGGAGGAGGAGCAATCCACTATAAATCCATCCCGAAAAATAGGTACAATATGAGGTATAAAATACCTTTAACCGAAACCAACAAGAAGGCAACAGAGTATTGAATAGAAGGCAACCAAGATCCAATCGGATCTACCAATCTTAGCCTCGGCAATAGATCAAGGTAAGATAATACCTGAGGTGAAGATATCTTTCTTAATCCTCGGCAAAAAATCAAGATGAATACCTCCTTACCAACCGAATCAGCACAGGGCATCCATGAAATCGAAAAAGAAGAAGACAGGTAGAACACCAACGGAACACCAACGGGAGAAAGTCAGGAAGAACACCAGCGGGAGAAAACCAAGGAGCAAGCCCGTACAGGAACACCAGCGGAAGAAAGCCAGGAAACAAGCCCGCACAAGAACACCTGCGAACCACCACCGCGCACTCGAACCCACTCTAAAAAGAAGGATGCCGCGGCCTCCTTTTAAAGAAAAAACAATCTCGTCGAAATAGAGATTCACCCGAATAAGAATTCTAAACTGTCACGGGAGATAAACAAGGAAAGAGTAATGTTTTGGAGCAATATATATAACAGTATTATTGGAATATCATCTGGTTCCAGCACGAAGAAAAAAATTAAAAAAAAAAATAAAAAGAACAGCAGATCTATCCTGTTTCATTTTGTGACCAACTTTAAAAGACCCTGTGCAAGTTTCTTTCCAATACAAAGTAAGATGTTACACTCTAATCCTGCCCTCGAATTCATTTTTTGTGGTGACGGATGAACCGTTTCCAGGAAACATGACATTGATAACCTTGAAATCATTAAAATCTTGGCAAGGACTGCCAGTTTTTACAGCCATAGTTAAGCAGAACACTAGCATTTGTCAATCGTGGAGTCGACAATCTTGCCATCTGTGACTGCAAGGTACCTACCTGCAGCTACAAATGATTGGATGCTGATATTGCATCAATTCAAATATTTCTTTGTGTTTTTCTTAATATCATTAAGAAATGTGTTTATTTAGATGAAGAAGGTAAAAATTGGAACATGAAGTCAACAAAATGGGTGACAATAAATTTCTATTTATTTTTTCTGACGTTGGAAAGTTAAGACAACTATAATCTTGGTGCGGGCCGACTAATGGATTCTTTCTCTTTCTATGTTCTTCTCCGATAGCGGCAAAATGGAAACTTTTTTCTTTTGCACCGGTTGCTTCTTTCCCCTTCTACGCTTTTCTTAGATGGTGTCATGGCAATGATGGATGCAGGCATAATGGTCTATGATCTCTTCTGACGGTCGGCATTGCTTTTTACTGATAGCAGTATGATGAAAGTTTCTTCTGAAATTCAAATTTTAAAATTTTGATGTTAGAGGAAATTTTAAATTTTAAATATTAATGTGATGTTTAGGATTCTGAGTTGTTGGTTTCTTTTTCTCTTGTTGGTTTGGGGGCTCCTCTTCCTCTTTTATTTTGTTTTTTTTTTTTCTGCTCTTTTTTTTTTTTCTGCATTTTGTTTTTAATAAATTTTGATGATTATTGTGCTAATGCACATTAATCTCTTTTTATATAAAAAAAAAAAAAAAAAAAAAAAGACAACTATAATCTTTTGTGCCAACGGGACTTGCTTATGACACTGGCACGTGCCATTGAGCTAGAATGGAGTTGATGAGATGGAGTTGTTTGGTTCCTAAGCTGTATATATGCTTGTTCCTCCTCAACCACTTCATTCTGATAATGTTTTAATTCAGCTATACCCACTCCACCTGCACATACTTCAAACCTCATTCCTCCCCATATAAGCACACAACACATCCAAATCCCAAGTCCCTGCTAATGAAATCCATTACAGTGGCTCCTACCACAATCCACAACATGGAAATGTTCATATACTGGCAAATGCCCGGCCTGGCTTGGCTTCTCTTCACCATCTTCCTCACTGTTAGTCCATCAACCTCAACCCGGATTCTGAACCACCAACCACCCCCACCCCACGGCGGCGGCGATGGAGCAATCACCTTCTTCATGAACGACGTCCTGGGGAGCAGGCACCAGTCCTCATGGCCATCGACCGGTGCCGGAGCTCCACTTCCTATCGCAAAGCCCATAGGTGGCAGGCCTCGGACCCACCCAACCGCTGTCTTCACGGGCCACACTGGGCTCCCCAACAAAAGCTGGTCGCCATTTCTAACGTGCTTAGAGTCGGGAACGGTAACTATGATTGATGAGAAATTAAGAGGCAGCGTCGCACTTGGGCCACAGACAGCGGGGAAGGTGCAGGGGATGTACGTGACAAGCTCGGGGGATAACAGCAGCCACATGGTGGCGATGAAGGCCACATTCGAGGGCGGCAGGTCGGATGACAGCTTGAGATTCTTTGGGGTCCACCACCTGGGCCTGTCGGAGTCTCACATCGCGGTTGTCGGTGGCACCGGCAGATATCACGGGGCAAATGGGTTTGCCGCGGTAAAGACCACTGGTGGACGGGAGAACGCGAACAGGGTCCTCTCAGTTACTGTGTATCTCAAGTAACGTAGCTAATTGATTTCATCCAGCAATGATGGCTGGCGATGCCAACAGGTGGGTTTGAATATATTTTTCTTTCATTTTTCCTTCGCCTTTTGAGTAATACTATGAGTAATTGAATCATGACCTCATCGTATTTAGGAAATTAATCGTAATATACAAAATGTCAGTCACAATTAGCATGGATGATCGCAGTTGGCAGGTCAGTCTACATGAAAGAAAAAACAGAGCCAAAACTGCAGCAAATGATCACAGCCTGTAAAACTGTGTATTTGTTTTGCTTTCGGATCCTGTGCTAGCATTTGCAACTCATCTCACTTCTTTAGAACAAGTAGTTCTCTGAAAACATACAAGGATGACAGATAAACAGCATACAAAACTTGCCCTGCCTAGGAATGCATTATTAAGAGAGACAATACAATAACAAATTCAATTAATAGCACACTTGTTGGACCACGTACCATACAAGATCTCAATTCTTGGTTTATGACTGCGCATCCAAGATACGCTGCCGGAAGTCAGTCACCATCCGGGGCAGCCCTTCCCTCAATGATATCTTTGGCTCCCAATTCAGGAGCTCTTTTGCCTTGGTGATATCTGGTTTTCTCATATGAGGGTCGTCTGCGGTATTGGGTTTGAACTCAATTGTTGCCGTCGAATCAATTGTTTCTTTGACAACCTGCATGGGCAGAGATCAAGTTACTCGGGGAAAAGTGTTACATCCAGTTCATCTGAAAACAATTCTCAGACATACCTCGGCAAGCTCCAACATGGTGAACTCTCCTGGATTGCCCAGGTTGAAAGGTCCAATATGCTCACTTTCCATCAGTGCTACCAGTCCATCAACCTAGCAAGTTTGCAGGGGGGAATATAAACCTCAAAGTCATCTTTGTAATAACTAACAACTGCAATTTCATGATACAAATAATCCATATTCATCTCCCAAACAAACTCAATATGTTATGCATTTGAGCATCCTTTGACCGTGTCTATCTATTTTGAGATGCTGCAAGTCATTTTGTTTAAAAAAAAAAAAAGAAAAAGAAATATCAGGTAGCTTTAGTGATCAAAGCCCATCTAATTACAAAATAGTATTGGATAATTTAGTAAAAGACTAACATTACCGACCAAATGGAGTGAACACCATATAGTCTAGTTCTACCATCCACAGGCTACCTACTTTCAGACAATCTCAGAGCAGCATAAGAATACAAAGCTTGGTTAGTATAAGATTATAAAGCCTCATAAGAGACAACAAAAAGTAGTGCCTGATCCACACTTGTTTAGCTTGATGCAAAGCTCATTTAGTGTTCCTCAACTTCTAGTAAGAAAAATAATTTTCATGGGGACAAATTTCCGTCTTAATCAAAGATCAGAGATGATGTAACAGTTCTAAAAATGAAGCAAGCAAAAGGTAGTTTGAAATAAACAAGTTGATTTACAGCCTAGGAGCAAATTAATGCAAAAGCTAGGAAGAAAAAGAACACGTGATTTTGGATAAAAGCAAGCAGGACCAGAAATATGATGGAGTACCAAGTCAGAAACATATTGGAAACTTCGAGTTTGCTTCCCATCACCATAAACTGTCAAGGGCTTTCTACGCAGGGCCTGTAAAGCAAAAATAAAAAAGATTAGAAACTTCTGGTCCTCATTGTTCTTTACCATGTAAAGTTCACAATTTTTACATTATGAAGGTGACCAAGGATTTAAATTCATATAAAACAAACCTGTGCAACAAAATTGCTGACAACACGCCCATCATCAATGCACATGCGAGGCCCATAAGTGTTGAAAATACGTGCAATACGCACCTGAAAATGGGAACCTTTTTTACTTTCCATCAAGAAGACACAGATTTGCAATTACTGCACTTACAGTCGGCAAGCAAGCAAGGCATACTCTTGCTAAATATATTTGAATGGAAGATGCATGAAACAATCATCCAGACTATTAGTTCATATGCCAAGATGCAATACCCCTAGGAGGCTAAGAGCATCAAGAATGCCATCCTCCATTTTTGATGTTCATCAGAAATATAAGAAAATGAGAGAGGAAAATTATCTAAAATTCTTCATGGTGAGGAAAAGATAGCAGAATATTCAATGTTCCAGATAGGAGTACATAAAGCCGACCCAAAATAAATGGAATAAGGTTGCCTTTTGTGTTATTTTCACTATAGAAGATAATTTGTCTCTTAATGTGCTGAGAGCAGAGCCATCGCCCCCCTTCCTGCTCCAAGTGAGCATGTCTGCCTAACTCTTTGGGGTCACGTATGTATAATTCCAAAATCACAAATATAACTCTAATGTATTTTGGGAAGTAAATAAGGCACTAATTATTCTGCCAATTGCAGATTCTTTGTGTATCTTTACAGAAATTTAGGCGGAAAAATAGACACTTGGAGTGTATAAATCATAGAATGGAATATGGGAATTTCAACTATTGGAGGTCCCAGTGTCGCTAAATATTCAGTGTGGTGCTACTGGATATCTAGTATCAATATGTTGATACAGGATACTACGTCAATATCACGTTTCGTAACCATTCTATAATCAGTTCATTTTTCCAAGGCATTTGAACATTAAACAATGCTAATGTTTGATACTCACTGCATTGCACAACTTGTAATAATGCTGTCATTGACATATGCAGTGCTAGAAACGCATACACCATGTGTCACATGCTGTTCCCTGTTGTATGCAATTTGCAGTCCCTTGGTGCAGAACCCACATGGAACCTGCTGCGTATCGATGGCGTGCACGCGGACATTGCATTTTTCATAATTCATTTCAGTCACTCATGCAAAGCATGTAGATCTAGCATTCTTCGTCATCTAATTGTCATTCATGAATTAACGACTCAACCAAATTTAGTACATTCACTTGATTTGCAGCAGTTCATCTTGACATGCTCCTAATGGAACTACCATCACTACCCAGTATAGATAATTCATAATAAATACTCGAAAATGTTACCTGAACGTTTGCACCTCGATGGTAGTCCATGGTTAAAGTTTCTGCTGTTCTTTTCCCTTCATCATAACAACTCCTAACACCTATGCAAAACCAAGCAAAAACACTTACAAGATTTGAAGGGCAACTCAAAGATCACACAGGAAGTATCAAGGTACTACTCAGTATACACTGGGAAAAAAAAAAAAAAATCAATTGACTTGTAGCTTACCTATAGGGTTGACATTGCCCCAATATGTTTCCTTTTGTGGGTGTTCAAGTGGATCACCATAAACCTCACTGGTACTCGTCAACAAGAAACGAGCCCCAATTCTCTTTGCCAATCCCAGCATATTCAGAGTCCCCATCACATTTGTCTTGTAAACATAGTTAAGAGTTCAACTACATCAAGCACCGCATGATGATTTGCAATAACCAGGGCATATCAAGGAACAATTATAAATCAAAAACAATCTTCCTCAAACAACTCCTAGCAAAATTACAAATACTAAAAAGTAATCAAAATCCTAAGATTAACAGAAAAAACCCAATTTCCAGAATACCAATAGTTCATTTCACAGACAAATGTTTAGTTCTAGTACTGTCCTACCAGCTTCTAAGGATAAAATTTAGCATGATCCCAATGCCAATCCAACCCCGTCTAACAAGATATGCTATAATTCACCTGAACTGATAAACAAGATTCATTTCATCAAAGCAAAGAAAGATGGAAATAAATATTTGAGATCCGGAGAGGAAAAAAAAAAGAGAAAGGATATGATAGTCTTGACGGGATTATACTTGTAATGAACCGGCGAAGCAGGGCAAGCCAGATGGTAGATCTGGTCGACCTCGAGCAAGATGGGCTCGACGACATCGTGGCGGATCAGCTCGAACCTGGGATTTTGGAAGTGATGCACCACGTTCTCCTTCCTCCCCGTGAAGAAATTATCGATGACGATGACGCTGTCACCCCGGGCCAGCAGCTTGTCCACCAGGTGGCTCCCCACGAACCCGGCCCCGCCCGTCACCACAATCCTCAGCGGTGGCCTTCTCAGACCCACAGGAAACCTCCTCCCGGCGGAGGCGGTGGAGACCGGGAGGAGGTGGCGGTGGGGGACGTCAGAGGTCGGGAGGATACGGTCGGAGGAGGAGAGATAGGGCTGGAGGAGGAAGAAGAAGGAGGCGAGGGCGGCGCCGATGAGGATGAAGAGGAGGCGCTTCTCGCGGAGGAGGTAGGAGGCGGCGGCGGAGGAGCGGGAATTGAGCTGCCTCGCGGCCTTGACGGAGTAGGTTGGGGAGTGGGTCGGGATTGGCTGCTGCTGGCCGAGGCTGGACAGCTTGTGGAGCTGCTTCATTGCTCTCCGGGGAAGATCTGACGGCGGATCCGGGCGGAGGATCGGTATCTCTGGTTGTCCCGGCGGAACTCCACACGCCAAATGGAGGACGAGATAAAGAAAGGAGTCGTCCTTCGAAGGAGTTGGGACCGATTTCGGACAGGAGTCAGGGGAGTTGGTTGAGAGTTCTTTGTACTTCACAGTTCACACGCACTTGTCATGTGGACCCGCGAAAAAGCTCTCTCATTTAGGTCTGCTAGCAAAAGCCTAAGCTAGATTTTCTGTAGAAATTCAACGTATTTGTCTATCCAGCCCATTTTTTCATACGGATCAATTTCAGTCTTAAACTGCATCTTCTCCGTAGATCTTTTGGACTGTAGAAGGAATAAAAAGGCTGATGATTTTTTTTTTTTTTTGGCCTTTTTCCCACAGGATTTGGGCCGGAAAGAAAAATTAGGTTGATATACTTATTTAAATAGATTGTGTGATCCATAATTCAATAAAAATTCAGTCCAATTCCACCGAATTTTTTGAATAGTATGCCCCAGGCCCTTTAGGCTCATGTGGTTGTGACCTATGAAAACAACCTCAACGATTCCCACAAGCAAAGGATGCAGTAGAGCTTCATAATAACTCACAAGCGAAATTCATTGTGCACCACAGACGGTGTAAAAAATCCAACATGGAATGTACCATCTTATCCAATTGATCCACGTAAATACCACTTTCCAATGCGCATTTAATGTCGTAGATCGATTTTTTTTAAAAATTTTACATAACGACAATATCTCTATTCTTTGAAAAATTATAATATTTTATATCTATATTATGATATCTTGTGTCCATATGTGCAAGATATTATAATTTTTTCTAAAGAATAGAGATATTTTCATCATTCAAAATTTTTAAACAAAAAAGTCGATTTACAGGCATTAAATATGCATTGAAAAGTGATTGAACAAAAATATTCTTCTTATATTATGATATCCAAGGTCATATTACGACATCCTGGACTATATTATGTTAAAGGATGTCATAATTTTTTTCAAAAGATAAAAATATTTTTATCATGCAAAATTTTTCAACGAAAAAATCGATGTATAGATATTAAATGTGTTTGAAAATTGATAACCAATCGAACAAGACAGTGTCCTCTATGTCGGATTTTCTGCGTCACCTCTGGTGCACAAAAAATTTCTCCAACTCACAAATTATTTTTTTTTAGTTTAGCCCGTAGTACAGCGCAGATACAAAAAAGGAGATGGCTCTCCCCAGCAACAACTCATCTGTGTTCAACACAAGGTAACCTCTGAACCTCAGAGAAAGTAAACAACAAAGCCACCTTTAACTTCATCTACATGTATTCTTGTGCAAACCACTGCTGCAAACGTGTTTAGTTTGCACACATAACCTCTCACAAATTGATACGGTTTCGAATCACCTAAACAAGCATGAATGTATATATGAACCGTCACCCTGATGGCACCAATCTAGCAATGTGTACCCATCACGTGGAACCAATTCAGAGCACTACAGTTCTAAAATTGATTGCTGGGACCATATAAGAATACTTTCCAATGTTCATTATACTATTTTACCAAATCTTGTTCAAAGAGTTAGTAGAGTATGATGCATCATCATAATTAACAGTTTTTTAAATCTTTATATTAAATAATAAAAAGAAAACACCATAAAATAACCTGTCACAAACTATCGTAAGAATAAAATGTAAGAAGTGAACCAAAAAGCTTTGTTTTAACCAATTGTATTTGCAATTACAACGAAATTGCATCTTTTATATATCCATTTTTCTGAAAAAAATTAAAAAAAAATATTTAGCAGAAAGAGTACAAGAAAAAATGATAGCTAATAATCAGCATAACTAATAATCACTCCCACCACAGCTGCAGACAACTGATATTTCAATGAGATAGAAATATTGATCTATATCATTGATCTATATTTCATTTATGGAGATATGTCTTTGGATATCATGGGACTTGACCAACTTGATAGAAATGAGCTTTAGATAGTTTGAAAGAGTCATTGGAAATTTCTGACAATACCTACTTGACTTTTCATTCTTACGCAACCTTTCTTGACTGACCTTTTCTAACATGAGAATTATAAGGATAAGCGACTCTTTCTTACTGATGAACCTTGGAGATGGATTGACAACGCAAGTTGTTTAAAGGCAAACTTGGTCCACACTCGATAAAGAGGTGGTCTACTTACATAAATTAAAAATTCTTTATTGAAATCCATGATGTGATAACATTTAATTATGCTAGGACCTTTTAAGGACATCTATATTGTAAAGAAGGTCTAAACTTTCAAAGCTTGATGGTTCAAGTTCTTGAATGTGTGAGAAAACGAAAATTGATTTGTAATGTTATATGTGAGGTGCAGGAATTCAAATCCTTCACATGTTATTAAACTTTATAATAGTGTTTTGTAAATACTAGAAATTTTTAATATCATTCTGTAAATTCTGGAATCTTTTGTAACTTATCCATAGTAACTTGACAAAATGGTAAAATTTTATGTTTTTACTAGGTAAGCCATGATGGTAAGTAGAGTTGGTCATATCAATCTTTCAAGTTCAATGAGTTGAGTTAATCAGCAACATGCCAGGATGAAATTGAGTAGGTCGATGCCCAACAACCAATGCCTAGGGATACCATTATAAGAATATGGAGGATATGATAGTGGATAAGGTTTTCAAATTGGGGCAGATTGGGGCAAAGATGAGTATAAGGAATGAGATAAATTACAATAATGGCTACTTATGTTTAAAGGCTATTAGAATTATGATGATCAAATTAGAATTGTAACTCACCTCTACAAGGAAAAAGAATTCATTTCCTCAATAAAAGAACAGGTTAGGCACTTTGTGCCTAAAATCTCCTTTTTCTTTTTTTTAAAAAAAAATTTAAGTGAAAAAAAAAAGGTTACGTCAAATTAGATCAGATCAAGCTGATTTATGACAGCTGATCAAGTTAGCAAAAACTATAATGGTCAGCACAAAGGTCCAACAAGCATGAGCTCCCACAGGCCTTGCATTCATGTTGCCACTCCTTTCAGACAAGGTTATATCTTAGCATGCAGATGCAACCACTTATGTGGATACCAGTTCCCTCCGTATCCTACCCCTGCAACAGCCATCAAATGAGATTCTCCAATTTTACCAAAAAAAAAAAAAAAAGAGAGAGATTCTCCAAGATCCAACACACATGAGAAGTAGGCCGGACCTGGTCTAAAAAAATCCGAAATATTTTTAAGTGAAATCCTTATTGCACCGCACGCGGTGTAGAATTAGCTGCACCGCATGCAGTGATTGGCGCGAAACCCCCTCCCACTAACCCTTCCCCCTGTGAAATTTTTTTTTTTTCCCCAACTCCCCCCCCACCCCCCCCCCTTCGCGGTGACTAGTCACCGTATGCGGTGCTGAATTTCTGCACCGCGCACGGTGCACAAAAAATCTTACTATTTTTAATAGCCTCACGGTCCAAACAACATAAAGTTTGACCTGCGGGCCAACTCAGTGGAAAATACGGCCCCCATCGCCCAAATTTTTCTCAAAAGACAACTACAGCCCACTCATTTTAAGATCCGATAGCTTGTTTTGGATGCATGTGTAGATATTATATACATGTTGAGTAATTCTTTATGCACTGTAGATAACGTACAAAATTTAATATAAAGTACATTATCTCATTCAATTGATCCATATAGTTATTATTTTTTAATATATATTTAATGCTTTGTAAGTTGGCTTTTGTACGATAAAAATATCTATATCTCAAATATCATATTTGGGTCTTGGATGTCATAATTTTTTTTTCAAAGAACATGAGTATTTTCGTTATTCAAAAATTTTTCTGACAAAAATATCTCTATTTTTTGTAAAAAATTATGATATCTGAGATTATTTTTGTCTCGGATATCATCAATCACCTCGGATGTCATGATATGAGAAGGGTATTTTTATCCATTCACTTTTCAATGCCCATTTAATGTCTGCAGGTCAGTTTTTTTATTTAAAAATTTTGAATGATAAAAATATCTCTGTGCTGTGAAAAAATTATGATATCCGACATGAATATTATGATATCCTGCAGGTCGGATGTCATAATTTTTTTTATAAAAGATAAAGATATTTTTGTCATATAAAATTTTTAAATGAAAAAAATAATTTATAAATATTAAATACGTATTAGAAAATGAATACTACATGAACTAATCGGAAGAGATGGTGCACTCTACGTTGGATTTTTTGCACCGTCTGCGGTGCAGAAAGAATTTCTCTATACATATTTGTCAAGATCTTCGCATGTTTGGAGATGACTTCCCAAGTAGGGTGGGCATTCTAGGGCGCCTATAGGACTTCCCAAGTAGGGTGGGCATTTTGGGGCGCCTATAGGAATATGTCGCATCGACATTGTGAACTGAAAAATTCTGCAACGATTAGCAACGGTGTGTTGAAGTGGTTAAGCTTTATATCGCGATAATTATTGAAATCTTCAATTCTAAGTATCGGTATAATATTTTTTTTATCGGTTTTATTTATTTTGTGACGTTGCGGCCGACTTGGAAAAGGTGATCGTGCTTCCCACTAGAATCTCAAGACCAGCCAATGGAAACCTCCATTTGTCCTACTTGCATATTGATGGTGACTGGTAGCAATAGCTTGACGTGTGATGTAATCCAAGAAATTGGAAAGAGGCTTTAATATACTCCCACAATCTGATTATTCTCATCTGGTTGATAAGAACTAAATTTAACACCTTAGTTTGAAAGTTATTTGATGACCAGAGCCAGACGATTTCTCATCATCTGCAAATTTACGTCTCATCTAATAACATATCAGATAAATTTATTTGGAACATATCCACGCCTTGTTTTATTTAATGTAGATATTACAAATTTGATAGCCATTGAAACAGGAAAGAAGAGATTGAAGGGGAAATAAACTCGGACAGGCTCCAATCATGGAACAAGGTCGGGAATCTTTCAATTTGATTGTTGTCACTGTTCAATGGAAAAAAAAGAGAAGAAAATTGGCATTCTACGGTTTCCCCGGAAATGGACGGGACATCACATGCTAGCTGACCCAAACTTGTCTATATCAATGCTTAATCCAATAAAGCAAACTTATCACCAGAGAGTCCCCAGGGAACTTTATTTCTCCAGAGCTATGTACATCCCCCTTCCATGTCTCTACCTTGGAAAGGGCCATGCAGAAGTCCTTTTTTAAGGGCAAGATATTGCTATACATCACAATCCATTTGACAAAATCCAGCAAAAAACCACTTCAAACATAGGAGTCCATCTTTCTAGTGAATCATAACCATCTATCTGCCATCATTAACGTGGCACCTCTATTTGTTGTGCATCTTCAAGCATCTTCTTACCTTGCATCTCTGAGAAATGCGCATCATGCTTCGATTTTTGCTCGATCTCCGATCTCGAGTCTCCTATAGGTGCTCTCTCATCTAGCCAAGCCACAATATCAGCAAACACAAGCTCAATGTTTTCAGGTGGTTCGCCTGAGGTGAGACCGTGCCACATTCCAGGGTACAGCTTGAATGTTTTGTCCTTGCTTAAGGCTGATTCATAGAGTAATTTGCTCACCGATGGATCGGTTACGATATCATCTCCACCATGCACGATCAAGAATGGCAGTGAAACCTATTGCCAAAGAGAAGATGTAGGCAATAGTATGAAAATTGACATATAGGTGGTGAAATAAAGACAAATAGAACTGTTTCTGAATCATTAGTACTCAGATTCAAGGACTAAGACCTAATCAAACTTATGCATACGATTCAATGATGACCACAATTAAAAGGAACACTGTTATCAAATGATTCACAATATTCATCATTTACAACCACATTCATTATGGAGATATATGTGAAACACGTTGTCAGCATAATTGATTGAATTTTAAGTACATAAAATGCCTATGTCATCAGCTGGTCCACTTCCTTGGGGTCTAAACAGCACACCACAATCATTAATTGGTATCCTAGGTGCAAGAAGTGGACACACTACTGATCGGCCCCAACCATTTTGGACCTCACGACCATGTTGGAACTTGGTACAAGAAAACATGCGCAATTTGGATCCAAAAGGGTTGAAATTGGAACCAAGTAGTAAACTAGCAGGGACCGATCGAGCCAGATGATAGGTTTCAGGCTTTTATGTTGCAATCCATGTTTTAATCTACGCACCATACATTGAGCTCTTGTTGAGCTCTCTTGTGAGTGACTCAATTCGAGAGAGTCAAGTGGAGTGTTGGCTGTTGGAAGGAGCATGTATTGTTGTTATCCATGGAAACAAAATTCTCTTAGATTAGCCAAGGAAGGTTTCTTTATTAATAGGCTATACATGGTATGATAGCTTCCAATTCTTTTGGTAAAACATTTTTTTGAAAAAAGATTAAAGGGAGACTATGAACAGCCTTGACAGATACCTTCTGATCTAAATAGGTGTTTGATGTACGACATAGTTATAATTGCTCAATGTCTAACTGGTGCACTTTAGGTTACTTTCCATCTTAGAGACAAGAAGATAAGCATGTCACCATAACTAGACTTCTAGATGGTCCTATCCTACCGGACTGTGTGGATCAAGCATACCTTTCTTTGGTTTGTTTTACTTCTTATTGAATTGCGTAAAATACACGCTCAAGGATGACTTTTGTTCATATATTCATTGCAAGGGATATCATATGAATGTGGGTGCACTTGGTCTAAGCGAGCTTAATTAATAAATAAAACATATCACCCTATAGAGCCAAAACATGCCGACGTAATGACATTTTAATAAAGTTGATCTGACCTGAGCCCTGTTGTGTATAAAATTTAAAAGAGAGGAAGAAAAAAAAAAGGTAATAATTGAATAAAGCTCTTTTTTACGATAAAATAAAACTCATGTTGATCAGAAGAAAGATGTTACCTGGTGTAGGTTCTTTTCAATATCTAGGCTGGCCAGGAGAAGCTCAACGGCCGTTTTTACGCGGGGTTTTCCCTTGTAGCAATAAGGATTTGATCGAATCTACCAAATATGATTAATTCATGCATTAGAAATGAATCAAAAAAAATTGATATGAAAAGTTTAGAAAGAATGATATGCCATGGATCTCCAAGTATGTTTACCTCCTCTCTTTTCTCAGGATTTTTGAAGGCAACATCGATAATATCTTGCGTGGGGACTATCTTCCACTTTGGTATGATGTTACTCAACTTCGTCAAAACGCTGACCACCAATGGGTGAGGCTTCATTTCATCAGCAATCTGAATTATAAAATAATCCAAGCAACCAAACAAACAATTCCAATTAGTTATCATTTATATTAAAATAACTACAACAAGCTAAGTAAATTAACAGCAGGATAACAGACTAAGAAAGTAAGATATAGATTAACCAATAAAGAAAAAGGAAGAGACAAGCTAAATCCATATATTATGTTCTACCAAATAAAAGTCCACATATTCTACGCTTTGTAAAAAAAGTTTTAGTAGGAAGCAAACAAAAAAGGATGGAAGACCGAAGACCTTGCACATGGGAGCGACCAAAATGGCACCATTCCAAAAGGTCGGCTCTTTTCTATGGAGGAGAAGGACCATTGCTCCTCCCATGGACTCGCCAAGAAGAAACCGTTGCTTCATCTTATTCTCCTGCCTCTCTGATAATTTGAAAGAAATGAAAAACTATATATAACACTTCTTTTTGATAAGGAATGGAAAATTATAGCTTCAAGAGAACAATATATATATATACATATATATACATGTATGATTGCATGTATTCTTAAAAAAGTTGATAGAAAGAAAGAAAGAAAGTAAAAAGGATCTCATACCACAAATGCTCATAAAATAGTTAGAGCAATCGTCGACGAGGGCATTAAAGCTTGGTACATAGCCTTGCAATCCAGAAGATTTCCCATGACCCTCGTTGTCTAATCCATAAACTGCATAGCCTGCCTTCGCCAATCGAGTTCCCGTCTCTAATTTTAAAAAATATCAACACTGATCCATTACCAATAATATTCACTCAAAAGCTTAATTTAGAAAGAAATAATTATGTAGAAAAGGATACCTTTCATATATATGCTGCATTCCACCCCATATCCTAGCAAATTCCAGCCATGAAATCAAAACTTATGGATTCAGAATAGTAACAGATCAGCCAAGTGTTGCTTATATACATGAAACCAGAACTGATGAATTTATATACCGTGACATAAAAAGATTAAGGCCTTCGGTTCTTTGTTCTTCGGAAGCCATCTGCAGGTAAAGAGCTCCAATCCACGGGGAATCGTTATAAATTCCTGAAATCAGGTGCACACAAACGAAAAGAAAAGAAAGAAAGAAAGATATATTTTCATCAAAAAAAGAAACAAAGAAAGATATAAATACAAAGAAAAAAAATAAAGATTAATTCTGATAGCTGACTAACCTCTTCATATCTGATATACTCGTTGTCTTGAGCCTGCAAAATTTAATGGCAAAAAATAAGTCCATACATACGCATGGAAAGGGGGGAGAGAGACGGAGAGAGAGAGAGAGAGAGAGAGAGAGAGAGAGAGAGAGAGAGAGAGAGAGGGAGGGAGTGTGTGTGTGTGTGTATGAGAGAGAGAGAGAGAGAGAGGGGTTGTTGTGAGGCAGGTGGCAACCGAACGTACCATGAGAAGAAAGAGCGACAAGAATATGAAATGGTTTTGGTGGAGATGAAAAGGAGATGGGAGCGCAGAGGATATAAAGAGAGAGGGGAAGACCAATGGTTTGCTTAGATAAAATAATTGTATCCCAGGGAAGAAGGTAAGCGAGGGTGCTCAAATAGAATAGATGGATTAATTCCTTTCCCTTTAAACTCGGATAATAGATAGCAACACTAAATAAGTCCTTGATATCCTTCCTTTTTAATAATGAGACGAGATGCATGTATCGATGTTTTAACCTTGAAGCGATTACAAAATTCAACCAGGCTAACCAGACTCAAACAATGCAACTTACGTACCAACCTAGCCCATTTTTACCTCAGTTTGATCCGAACAGCTCATATTTCCTTCAGCTGAATTCAACCCTTGGTCAAAACTCAAAAACGTCACAACTTAATCCAGTTACACTTATATAGAAAATTGTGGATTTGGATCCATTTCCTAAGGTTGGGTCCACTTATGCTCGTTGCGCTCTGAAGTCGGTTCGGCCGGGTCAGGTTTGATTGGCTTAGTAATTGGGTTCGATTTAGGTCAGTCCCTTGCCCAACCCAACAATCTACTGCACTCTTGCTTATTAATTGCCATCGTTTCAAGGTCTGCGGTCAACTGCATAAAAGTCACGAGCTTGTGTCCAAACTATTTGGTCTAAAACTATTGGATAACGGTCACAAGCAGGCGTTTCTTGTAGGGAAGGAGGCAATAATTCTTGAGAGCAAGGATCCGACTTCCGGAAGGCAAATTTCCTTCCAAGTTTGGGCATTGGGATGTGATTGAATCATGGTCCATTATGCTTGATGTCCAATCACCAATGAGGTCATCGCCAGAATGTTCCCGTGTTAAGGTGAATGGCCCATATATTTGGACTCTAAGATGGATTGGTTGTGGGTCAAAAATTGGACTGGTATGAGGATGAGGATGGGGTGAGTTGAATTTAGTCTGAGCCACAGCAGATTTGCTGTGGATCTTCCATATAAATGCACCCGTCTTAATTTTTAACTTATCCATTCTTTTCATTCATGTACATGTGAAATGATAATTGCGTTTCCTCTTTCGTCTGACATCCTTCTTTTTCTTCCCCAATCCATCCTATAATGTCAAACAAAAACACTTGCAATCACTAATTACCAGTGGCTAAACTAATTGTGTCTATATTTTCAACAAGAGTCTTAAGATTGTAGGTCACATTGGAGAAATAAAGAATAAGAAAATGATACATTTTGATATCAATTGCAATCGGGATTACAAAAATTTTTACCAACTAGGATCGAAAACTTGGCCTTGGAGAAAGACTAGTACGAAAGAAGGGAAAAAAAGCCCTTCTCTGGATTCAAGACGGTATGACGTAATTGGAGAACCATCCGCTCCTTCATGATATTCAGATTTGTCTTGATAACTTTGCTGCGATGTCCGCTCAGTATGTCTTTTAAGAGATGAATAATGCTGTTGATTAAATCGTCTCTTATGTGGATGAATACAGTAGTGATTGGATTTGGCGTCAAAATAAAATTTGCTCATGAATCTTGTAAGGTATTTTATTTTTTTAATTTTTTAAGATATTCTCATATTAGATTATTGTGAGCACTCATTTGTATCTGGAGAGAGAGGGAGAGAGAGGAAAAAAAAGTATAGAGGAAGAAAAAGAAACATAATCATACCAAGACATGATGAATAGATCTAGGTAGGCCCCATACAGGAGCTGAGACCAGCAGAACGCCTCTAGGGCCCAAATTCTACTTCCCGTGAGACTGCAGCCTTCTTTCCAGCATCCTAATACACGTGAGGAAAAAAAAAAAAAAAAAAAAGCTCCCTCTTTGCCCCCCCCAAAAGAGTCATCCAAAGCATCCTTATGGTAGGACTGATGTCTTTAACGTTGGTCGCCTCAAGTCCAAAATCCAACCTATATCCATCCCATCTAACCGTTTCCTTTTCTTTCTGTCCGCATAAATTTAGCTAACTTTGATTTTAGTGGCAGACATACTGATGTTGCTCACCCTAAAGTCCATGTTGCAACAATATCCGTGCCACGGGAACGCCAGCATAGCATGGGCCGGGGTTAGATGAGATGAGGCACGTGGACCACGTGCCCCAAGCGTCGGTGCTTGGAGTTTGGCCATGCTCTTTGTGCTCGTAAGCTTGCAGAAAGATTGTGGCCTCACGAGTCATCGAAGGTGGTTGGACAATCACATGTACCGAGTGTAACGATTTGAAATATCGAAACAAATTGTTGAGATTGAGAGTGAGATGATGATCGAAACCCCTTGATGTAACTAGGTCTGTAACGCATTAGATAATAGAGAAAAATCTTATTCCATTTATCACGAGTCGCAAAGTTAGTTAGGGGATTATCATGCAATTAGTCAAATTGTTTAGGTATCAGGCTATTATGGCCGAAGAACAGGAAACAAGAAAGCAACTTAGCTGTCGAAGGAAATACTATTTTTTTCATATGCTTTATGGTTTTTTAGCCCTATCTTTATCATACGTAGAGTTATATTGTTCTTACCAAACCACGTATGTAATTTACTCCTACAAGAAAAAAAAAGTTCTCATGCATTCCACTAGTTGACATGACTTGTAAGATAAGAATTTGTTAATTAAAATAATAATAATATATTAATTAAAATAATAATATTTTCATTTAAAATATTTTTTAATAAAATAAAGTTTAATAATATTTTTATAAAAAGAAGCCAATCCAACAAATAATACGGGTAATTTAAAATGGATATATATATATATATAAAATAATTTTTCTGATAAAATATTTATTAATAGAATATATATTTTATATATTAATAAATTATATATTATTTTTAAATAATTACATAATTAATAAAAATAATATTTAAAAATATATCCTGCGGATCGTGCCAGTAATATGCAAGTTTTGTACTGGAATGATAGGAGTACCAAATGGATCCGAGGGAAAACAACCCAATCTGTCTGATGAAAATGTGCAATTATTATTTGGTAAATTTACATCAGAGAATTTTTAAAATTTCGCACCCCACTGGAACACTAAAGCTATCTTTTTCCCAATATAAAACTAATAAAGCTAGCCCTTTCCTACACCCCCATCACCATCATCCCAGCTAGATCTTGGCAATCCTGCTTGAACAAGTCCGCAAGAAATTCTCAATCAGACTGTCATGAATGAGATTAGTCGAGTACCGGAGAAATCTTTGCGAGTGGAACGCCATTGACGTAACACGAAAGTTCATATTAATGGCATCAGTCCTTCAGCAGAGTCGTTAACATGTTGCTTTCTCGCCATGTGAAGCTACGACTCTTGGGTCATTCCCAGCCTTATATTCTCTTTCTGATCTTGAAGTAGAGGGCATTGCTCTCTCATCAAGCCATGCAATGATGTCTGAGAACACCAGATCGATGCTCTCCTGAGGCTCCCCTGAGGTCAGTGCATGCCACATCCCTGGGTAGAGATTGAAGGTCTTGTCTTTGCTTGATGCTGTTTCATAGAGGGATCGGCTCACCGATGGGTCGGTAACAATGTCATCACCTCCATGAACCACTATAAATGGCAATGTCACCTGAAATAGCCAAAAAAAAAAGAGAGTTGAGTCATGAGTTCTTGTCATTGGATTGGTATGTCCTCATATAATATTGTGATAATGAGGAGATGCAGTTGTGATGGGTGATGGAGGGAAGGCTTGGAGACATGCCTGGTGTAGGTTCTTTTCAATGTCTAAGCTAACCATAAGAAGCTCGTAGCCGGTCTTGAGGCGAGGCTTCCCCTTGTAGCAATAAGGATTGTTGCGAACCTGCAGTGATGCAATTATAGTCGGTCATACTCAAGAAAGTTTTGCTAGAGTAGGAAACATGATGCTGTGGGAAGTTTGATCTGGCTTTTGCTTACCTCTTCTCTCCATTCTGGATTTTTGATGGCGCTATCGATGATGTCTTGTGTGGGAATTAACTTCCAAGTTGGAATGATCTTACTAAGCTGTGTCAAAACATTGATGACTATTGGATGAGGTTTCATTTCTTCGGCAATCTGTCCAATGTCCAAAACAGCATTCATGTGATCATATATATATTTATATATATATATATATATTTAATCTTGAGACTAGAAGAGAGAGGAAAGGACTGTCCCTAGCCTAGTCTCATATAGAATTCTCAGTCACAATATAGTAACAATAGATAGGATCTGTAAGGATGGGAAGGCTACAAAATATCCTGTACAGGTGAAAATTTTAATGAAACTGGGCTTTTTTTTGGTAAAGAGTGAAACAGAGTTAAAAAGAGATCGGAGGCAGACCTTGCACATAGGAGCAACCAAAACTGCTCCATCCCAATAGGTCGGCTTTTTCCTGTGTAGAAGAAGGACCACAGCTCCTCCCATGGACTCACCAAGTAAATATCTCATCTTCATTTTGTTCTCTCTCCTCTCTAGAACAAAAGTGAGTAAAAATTAAAAAACAGTTGAAATAATGAACACATTTACATGCTAATCGATTCTATATTATTAAATGAAAAGGGAATATATCTCATGTACATGGTTTTTCCTAATTATCCCAAATCACTTGGATATTATTTAAATGACAATATCGAAGATCGCTTATCCACACCTCTGATTTGATGGATTCTTCTAAAATTTGAAAAATAAATAAAAACATCGATGATTTTCTTCAATTTATATATTTTATTTTTCTTACCCTCGATATTTTAAAATTTTTATTGATTTATTTTTCATGTGTATACATGAACCATTTGCTGTATCTGATAAGAACATCATTTGACTTACCACAAACGCACGTAAAATAATCAGAGCAATCATTCACAAGGCTGTCAAAGCTTCGGATGTAGCCTTGCAATCCAGAGGACTTCCCGTGGCCCTCATAGTCAATCCCATAGACTGCAAATCCCGCCTTAGCGAGCTGTGTCCCAGTACCTGAATGGTACAAAGAATGCATGTTAATAATCTACTTTCATATACCAATGAAATCCATGCAATGTGCCACGTTATAATTAACATACGGCTTTAATATGAATAGTTAATTCTTAAATAATTCAATTGGAAGTTTATTTAAACAGAATAAGTTCTTACCTTTCATTGAGATGCTACACTCCATGGCATATCCTGGCAATAAAAAAAAAAAAAGCAATTAAAACAAATACATGGTAAGTACAGAAAGACACAAGACCCCATCAATGTCAATGTCAAAATAAATTTTTTTTTCTTGGCTTGAGAACGAAATAAATATCTAAACTATCTGATAGAAGAGAAGCTTAGCAATGAATACCATGACATAGAAAGATCAGAGCTTTCGGTTCTCGGTTATCAGGAAGCCATCGGCATGTAAAGAGCTTCAATCCACGAGGATTCAATATGAATTCCTGAAACCAAGAGACCAACCACGGTTAGTTTTACGATATATCGAGATTAAAGAAAAGAAAAGCATAAACAGGAAGAGGAGTTCCCATTGCTAACCTCTTCATATTTGATTCCCTCCATACTCTTTGCCTGCAAGAAAAAAAAGAGAGAACAGACAGGAGAAAAATAAGAAGCAAGCCTAAAGTAAATAAAAGCTATTCCATATGGAGTCTTGTTTTGTGATGAACTTACCATGTAGCAGATAGATCTGACAAGTGCCAAGAAGATAGAAAGTAGAAGGGTTTTAGATGGAAGGAAGAATAGAAGCAGTTGTTACAATGGCAATAGGTGGTGATGGTTTGGACTCGGCCTCTCCTCCCCCTCCCTCCCTTTATATTGGGAGTTCTTGCCTTCTCCCGGGAGGCCGACTAAGTCGCCATCGTTTACTGCCGTTACTGCAGATCTCCTATTCAGCTATCCTGGAATCGGAATTAGTCAAACTCATAAACGCGTGTACTCTTGCGTGGTATCCCTATCCCACCTTTGACGGTCGCTTATGGTGTCTATCCAATGCGGCCAAATTAGAATGCCGACCTCTATGCTGCCCCACCTTTATTCCAACTCTTATTCGCGTGTAATCTTGGATAAGTGCAACTCAAATTCCAGTCGGCGCGGCACGGTATTTAACAGTGCCAAACACCACGGCACGGCTTTGATGATATGTGTTGTGCCCATGTGTCAAGTAGGTACGGTACCTTCCTTCCTCCATTGTACGTAAGGTATTGTCCGCTCTCCCCAGGGTCGCCGCCGCAACAGGCAAGCTTGACCCCGGAGTCACGGTTTTGCCCCTCGGTCCTTCTGGACAAAAGGCGCCTCACGTGGGCAAGGGAGAGCCCACACTACTTAAGCACATGACACTTCAGAGTTTGCCCGATGTGGGACTATTAAGGGAGGTCTCCCCACGGCCTCCCCACAACATGCCCCCCACTCTGGAGGGTACATGTGCGGGCAGGGGGCAGGTGCCCCCTACCTGGCGCGCCACTGTTGTGCCCATATGTCAAGCAGGTACGGTACCTTTTCTCCTCCACCGCACGCAAGGTATTGTCCGCTCTCCCCAGGACCACCGCCGCAACAGGCAAGCCTGACCCCGGAGTCACGGTTTTGCCCCTCGGCCCCTCTGGGCAAAAGGCACCTCACGTGGGCAAGGGAGAGCCCGCACTACTTAAGCACATGACACTTCAGAGTTTGCCTGATGTGGGACTATTAAGGAAAGTCCCCCCACGGCCTCCCCACAACATGCCCCCCACTTAGTGAAGTAGTCGATTGCGACGACTATGAACTTCCTTTGGCCAGATGCCGGAGAGAAAGGACCGAGTATGTCGATCCCCCACTGGGCGAAGGGCCATGGGGCGACAATAGGAGTGATCTGGCTGGCTGGTCGGTGTTGTATGTTGGCGTACCTCTGGCACGGCTCACACCTCCGAACCAACTCAGCCACATCCTTTCTCATGGTGGGCCAATAATAACCCTGTCGTAGGACTTTGTAGGCCAAGGATTTGCCCCCTAAGTGGTTTTTGCAGATCCCTTCATGTACTTCTCTGAGCGCATAGTCCGCGTCAGTCGGTCCCAAACACCTGAGCAGGGGAAGGGAGAACGACCTTTTGTAGAGTCGGTCATCCATTATTACGTATTGGGAGGCCACCCATCAGAGTCGTTTGGCTTCCGTGGGGTCTTCAGGGCTGGTTCCATCGGTCAGATACTGAACGATCGGATCCATCCAGCTTGGTTCGGTCGCCAGTTGCAGCACCTCTTCGGCCCTGTCGATGCTTGGTTGGTCGAGGCTCTCCATAAATGTTCGACCCAAGGCGTCGTAGGTTGATGTCGCAAGCCTGGAGAGTGCATCGACCTGAGCGTTCTCCAACCTAGGAATGTGGGAGATCTCGAAATACTTGAGGTGTGTCATGAGATCTCTCACCTTCTGGAGATATTTTGCCATGGTCGGGTCTCGCACCTCAAAGTCACCTTTAACTTGTCCCACGATCAACTGGGAGTCGGACAAGACTCTGAGGCTGTCGATCCCAAACTCCTTCACTACTCTCAAGCCAGCGAGGAGTGCTTCGTACTCGGCTTGATTATTGGAGGCTTTAAAGTCGAACCGGAGGGCGTACTCGGTAACCACTCCCTCTGAGTTGGTGAGCAGGAACCCGGCCCCGCTCCCTCGAGCGTTAGAAGCTCCATCGATGTGCAACACCCAGGTAGACCCGGGGTCAGGTTCGGAGATTGTAACTTCTCCAGGGCTCCCACCTTCCGATTCTTGATCGGTCGTCGGGCACTCCGCAATAAAGTCGGCCAAGACCTGAGCTTTCAAGGCTGGTCGTGGTCGGTACTGAATGTCGAACTCACTTAGCTTCATCGTCCATTTCGCCAGTCGTCTTGACGTGTCGGGGCGGCGCAAGATCGCCCTCAGGGGCTGGTCGGTGAGGACCACGATAGCGTGCGTTTGAAAATATGGACGGAGCATTGTGCAGACACGATCAAGGTGAATATCATTTTCTCCATCCTTGAGTATCGGGCTTCAGCTTCGTAGAGCACTTTGCTGGTGTAATATATGGGTTGGTGAACTTAGCTCTCGTTCTCCCGGACGAGCACCGAGCTAACTGCCTCTGGGGAGGTTGCCAAATAGAGGTACAATATTTCTCCGACCACCGACTTTACAAGCAACGACGGGGAGGCCAGGTATCTTTTCAGATCCTCGAAGGCCTGCTGGCACTCGTCCGGCCAAGAGAAGTCCTTCGCTTGTCTCAGGGTCTTGAAGAACGGGAGGCATCTCTCTGCCGATCGAGAGATGAATCGGCTGAGTGCGATGATCCTTCCGTTAAGCTGCTGGACCTCCTTCTTGATGCCCGGGTGCCGCATATCGATGATTGTCTTTATCTTCTCAGGGTTAGCCTCAATTTCTCGTTGAGAAACGAGAAACCCGAGAAATTTTTTCGAAGTCACCCCAAAGGCGCACTTAGTTGGATTTAACCTCATCCGATGTCGTCGAAGAGTGCGAAAAGTTTCTTCGAGGTCTTGGACGTGGTCTGAGGTCTGCACACTCTTTACCAGTATGCCGTCCACGTACACCTCCATGTTGCGCCCAATTTGGTCTTTAAAGACCTTATTGACAAGTCGCTGGTAGGTGGCCCCGGTATTTTTCAGTCCGAAGGGTATTACCCTGTAGCAGTAAAGGCCCTTGGCGGTCACAAAGGCTGTGTGTTTCTCATCTTCGGGCACCATCCGGATCTGATTGTATCCGATGAAGGCGTCCATGAAGCTGAGCAGACGATGTCCGGAAGTCGCATCTACCAGCTGGTCGATTTTCGAAAGTGGGAAGCTGTCCTTTGGGCAGGCACGATTTAGGTCGGTATAGTCAATGCAGATCCTCCACCTCCCGTTGGCTTTTTTCACCATGACAACATTGGCGAGCCAATCGGGGTACGTGGTTTCTCTGATGAAGCCTGCCTCGAGCAGCTTGTCTACTTCCTCGTCGATGGCTTTCTGTCTTTTAGGAGCGAAAGACCGTTTCTTCTGCCTCACCGGCCTCATTCCAGGGTTGATGTTGAGTCGGTGAGTCATCATCTCTGGGGGGATGCCGGACATATCTGCTGCCGACCAAGCGAATACATCGGTATTGGCCTTCAGCAGCTCCACTAGCTGCCGCTGCTCAGGGTCGGATAATTGGGATCCGACCCAGACCACTCGATCGGGACCTTCTGCTATCGGGACGGAAACCAGCTGTTCAGCCGGTTTGCCCCGTTCCTCCTTTTCCCGCTGGTCCATCTTGTCGGTTGTTAGGGAGTTCTTTGCTTCGTTACTTCGAGCAGAGATCTGGAAGCATCGTCGGACGAGTTGTTGATCCCCGCGCATCTCTCCGACTCCATTTTTGATCGGAAACCGAATTAGCAGGTGGTCGGTGGAGACTACAGCTTTGAGGGCGTTTAGCCCAGGTCTTCTAAGTATGGCGTTGTAGGCCGAAGGTACCTAGACGACTACAAAGGTTAGGTGAACGGTGCTTTGTCGGGGTTCGGTTCCAGCTGTCACGGGAAGAGTAACTTCTCCTTCCACCGTGATGGCTTCTCCAGCGAAACCCACCAGGGGCGTGGAGACTCTTTCGAGCCGATCAGCCGACAGTCGCATTCGGGAAAAGGTCGAGTAAAACAAAACATTGATCGAACTTTCATTATCAACAAAGATCCTTCTTACATCATAATTTGCTATTATTGCCGAGACAACAACAGCGTCGTCATGGGAAGTTTGGATTCTCCGAGCATCTTCATCTGTGAAGGTAATTACATTGTCTTGGCATAGCTTCTTCGTCGACTCCCCTTCAGCAGTCATCCCGCCGTCCAGTCGTTTGGAGATCATGTTAATGACCCCGGCCGTGGGCTGATTGTTCGTCGCCTCCTCAATCGGTTGGGGTTGTCGGTCGGGGACGGGTCGAGTCGGTGGGTTCTTTCGAAATTTTTCGAGATATCCTCGGTGTATGAGGGCCTCGATTTCGTCCCTGAGTTGGATACACTGCTCGGTGTTATGGCCGTGGCCCCGATGAAATCGACAGTACTTTCATCGGTCGAGGCTCTTTGCCTTCAAAGGCGAAGGCCGTCGCAGATATTCTTCCCCTTCGATCTCCATCAAAATCTGTGCATGAGAAGCAGAGAGAGGAGTATAGGAGTCATAACTGGGATGCGTCGGCCTCGGACTATGCCGTCGAGGTGACCTCGGGCTCAGTCGTTCGGGTGAGACGTGTCTATTGGTCGGGGGCCTGCTAGGCTCGATAGGAGCCCGACCTTTCCTTCGCTTCTCCTTCGGGTCCTTGGCTTCGGTCAGGCGCCGGTCGGAAGCTCCTTCGTCTGCGCGCATGTATTTGTACGCGCGCTCCAGCAGTTCGGCGTATGTTCGGGGGAGGATCTTATCCAAGGAGTATATAAATCGGGACCCCCTTAGCCCCCTCTTCATGGCTGAGATAGCCATGTCCTTGTTGAGGTCCCGAACCTCAAACGTGGCCACATTGAATCATATCACGAAATGTCGGAGCGTCTCGTTTTCTCCCTGCTTGAGGAAAAAAAAGTTGTCGGAGGTTCGTGGAGGCTTCCGACTGGTGCTGAAATGGACCACGAAAGCATGTTCGAGCTGTCCGAAGGAGTGGATGCTTTCCGACCGGAAGCCGAAGTACCAGGCCCTGGCGGCCTTGTGAAGTGTGGCGGGGAAGCCGATGCAGAGAAGGGCATCGGTCGTCCATTGGATCGTCATGAAAGCCTTATAGCTCTCCAGATAGTCAACTGGGTCAGTGGAGCCGTCGTAGGGCTCCACATGAGGCATCTTGAATCGATTAGGGATCGGTTCGTCGAGGATGAGTCGGGAGAGAGGTTGGGCGGTCTGAAAGTCGACGTCGTTCGAAGACTTCTGTCCGTCCACCTACAGCTGGGCAAGCCGACGGTCGATTTCTTCGAACCTACGTTCGTAGTCGTCGGCCCGTTGGTGCTGAGAGACTCCGGGGGTGGAGTCTCCCGACAAATCTGAGAGGGAGGCGGACGGTGTCCGCGGTCGCTTCTCCTTCCTTGCTCGTTCCAGCTGGGAAGGAGACGGTCGTCGGGACCAGTGGGCATCATGCCGCGTCCGCCTTTCCCTCTCTTGGTGGGAGTGTCGTGACGGCTGCTCCTGAGGAGGGGATGGAGACCGACGCAGGCATTGGCGGCTGCTCCTGGAGGGCATCGGGTGTGCCGCCGGTTGCTCCGCCGGCGAGTGCGGCAACCGGATTGGTTGTTGTTGAAGGCTCTTGACCGCGTCCGTCAGCACGGTCATCTGCCGCACGATCGCCGCGATCTGCACCTTCGTGGTCACCACAGGATGCGGAGAGCTAGGTTTCACCATGGAGGGTGGAGGAGAGGCTTCTTCCCGATGGGAAGACTGCCTCATCGATCCGGTGGCCCTCGATCGCTGAGCCCTGATTCTTGTCGTTTCGAAAGGATGTTTTGAGTTCTGTGGGGGTTGTGATCCCTGCAATCCCCTACCTAGCACACCAAACTTGTTGTGGCCAATCCCCTCGTCGTCTGGTCGCCGGAAATGAGTGCCTGCAAAAGAAGTCCGCACTGACCGGAGGTGACTCCGACAGGGATCCTCCGACGATCAAGTCAGAGAGGAGACTAGGCAACAGTAGAAAAGAATCAAGGAGTTCAGCGAGAGAGAGAGAGTAAGTCCAAGGGTTTCGAAGGGACCTCTTTCAGTACTGTTGCCTTCTCCGTTTTATAGTAGAGCGCGGTATGGCGCCATCATTAATGGCGCAGACAATGGGAGGAGTTGTCAAATCGTCGGAGACCATCAGAGTCGCCGCGGACTGTCAAGTCATCGTGGGCTTGTCACATCGCTAGGGTTAATCTATATCCTTGGCAGGACAATGTCCCAGGGCGGTTATGCCGCATGCCTTTGTCAGGACGGCGGCCCTAAGTAGTCGTACGGCGTTTGAGGAAGCCGACCGACCATACGTCGGCATTTGATTGTGGGATATCGGGTGAAGACCCAGGGACCCTCCGACGGTCGGTCTGGCACGTTGCAAGAGTCGGAGAAGACACTGTCATTCGACCAGTCGGGGACGGAAAGGGTTTGCCCGACCGACATACGTTCAGCCGAACAGTGTCGGCAGTCGTCGTTCGGTGCGGTCGGTAGAGTCGGACGTCTGGTCAGACGGGCCCGACGGTGAGTCAGCGTGAGAGGGACCGGTCGGTATATCCCAACAGTTTCCCCCCCACTCCTGAGTCGGATGGCGTGCTGGCTAACATCCTCGCGTGGGGCAGCGGCGTCGAGCGAAAGGAGTGGATATCCATCGCATTATGCTCCGACTCTGGCGACCGTATCAACGTTCAGTCCGACGCCCGACGTCTTATGGGTGTCAGACGACTCGTTGGTGTCAGACGTCCCATCGGTGTCAGGCATCCCATCGGTGTCAGACATCCTATCGGGAATAGAAACCATCGTTTCCGCCGTCTCTTCGGGAATGCGAACCGCCATGGCCTTTCCGCCGCATGGCAGGGGGCCATTGGGCCGAATCATTTCAAGTGGATGAAGGCGACGTGGCCTGATCTGGGGCCGGTGCATTGAATCGTCGGATCGAGGGAAGGCCCAGATGCTGCCATGTGTCATGATCTGGGAGATCCTCGTTGGGCGTGCTCTTATCCCGACTGTCAGGGGGCACTATATATACAGGGTCATCTGCATCCAAAATTTTACTTTTCAAACCTGTTGCTGAGACCCTGGTTGAGCAGTCCTCCTTTGTCTCAGGTAGTTGTCCCTGCCACCCTTCTTAGAAAATTTTTCAGGGGCCTTCGTCCTCGTCTTCCTATTTTCTTTCTGCTTCATTGGAATTTTCTATCTCTTTCTTCTTCTTCATTCTTCGTCCTCGGTTCTGGTGTCATGGCTAGAACCTCACCACGAGGGAGTCGGTGGGGGAATCCGACTGATGATTCTCGGTCGACCCCGAAGGTGGAGGTCTCTTCACTTTCGGAGCCGAACGTCGATCGGCTCCTGGAGCAGTACTGCATCCTGGAGCAGTTTCGACTGTTTGCCCCTAGAGCCGATGGTCGGGTTAACAACCCGCCTGCGGGCCAGGTGGCTTTCTACGTCGAGGACCTCCGGGCTGGTCTTCGCTTTCCAGTTTCGAAGTTTTTCTGGAACGTGCTGGACTACTACGGACTGCGTCCGGCGTAGCTTGCGCCGAACTCGGTCCGACTGGTAGTCAGCTTTGCTTTGCTGTGTCGGCTTTTACCGACCAATCCTCGTATTTCGCTCTTCTGAGCATTTTTTATTCTCCGACCCCACCCTAAAACCCGAGGGTGGTGGTATTTCAACCCTCGGAAGGGTCTCTCCTTTATCACTGATCTTCCATCGTCGATTCATGGATGGAAGAAGCAGTTCTTCTTCGTCTCTTCTCCCATTCCCTGGGGGTTCCCTTCTCGCTGGGGGGACCCCCGAACCCAACCAAATGAGAACAGTCGGGTGGAGGTCGGGGATCGAGAAGACTTCCACCGTCTGAAGGACATCTCGATGCCGAAGCAGAAGGAGCTTGTCACCGAGCAAGCCTTGTACAATGTCGGTCTGAGCTCGGTTCCTCGCCTAGGTCTATTTTTCTTCTCTTTTCTTCTTTTTCCTTTTCTCTATCTTTTGGCGCTGACTCGCTGTTGAAATTGCAGACATGCCGCCGTGGGTGAGGTTGACGGAAGCCGACGTTCGACGACACGCGGCTCGAAAGAGGTCGGCGTCTGGAGCCAAACCATCACGGCCTCCCAAGAGGCCTCAAGTAGCGCCACCGAGCGAGCCGGCGGTAGTGGGAGCGGAGTCGGACCGAGAGCCGATCATTGCACTGTTGGTGCCGATAGTGCCCATTGAAGCCCCGTCCGAGGAACGATCGGCCGAGGGAGCAGCCCCATCCGAGGGACGGACGGCCGAGGAATCGGTCAAGGATGTGCCGGTCGCTCAGCCGGCGGAAAAGGTTCGGGCAGAGGCGCGCGAGCCCGAACAACCTGCGTCAGCGGCTGCCGCACCTTCGGGAGGGACCCAGTCGGGCTCGAGCATGCCCTCCCTTTCTGACGTCAGGGCCTGGGTGTCTGCACGAGGGAAGGCTCCGATGGCACCTGGCGACAACAGGAGGTCGGCCGGCCGCGGAGTGTCGACCGACTCCCCGCTTCCCGAAGGAGCGTCAGCCCTGGCCAACCATGACTTGGCCAGGAGGCTATGACAGGCGGTTATCCTCCCAGCCGATATTGAGGTCATGAAGAATCAGCGGGTATCTGACGTGCTGTCCTCTTTCTACCCGACTATGATCCGAGTAAGTCTCTCTCCTTTTCATTTTCGTTGTCGTTTTTCATAAGTTCGATCTTCTGACGGTCGGTTTTGTTGTTTGCAGCTGATTTATAACATATCCGACCTGGAGGTCGGATATCGGAGATTCGACGATCTCCGTGCGGCCTGAAAAGATAAGGCCATGACTGCCGAGGCCGACAAGGTGATATTGATCGACCAGCTGAAGCAGTCGGTCGACCAGGAGGCCCGGCTTGAAGGGGAGATCTCCCACCTCACCGAGGAGGTCTCCCGACTTAACGGCGCTCTGGCCGCTTCGGGGACCGAGCTGCAGTCGGCTCGCGAGGACGCCAAGCGGAAGTCCCACACTGTTCGCCGGCTGCGTCGCGAGCAGGATGACTTCGCCAAGGAACTCAAGGCCGAACGCAAGCAACTCCGAATAAGCTTAGGGAATCTCGCCAAGACCGAAGAGAACCTGTCCACCACTCAAGCCGACGTGGACATAGCAAGGGCGGAGGCGGAGTCGGCGAAAGAGGCCATGGATCGGGCCGTGGAGGACTTCCACGGCTTCGAGGAATACCGAAAAGAACTTCTGGAGAGTGGCTTCCTCTCGTACCGAGTGGGGTATGAGGATGCTCGGGAAGCCATCCAGAGCCTATACCCGGAGCTCGATCTCAGTAGCATCGTCCCGCCAGAGTCGGAGGCCCAAACTGCGGGAGAGATGGCCGACCCATCATCGAGAGATCGCACCATCGTGGTGGAGGCCGACGCAGACTAGGCTGCCGAAGGCTGCCAGGTGGCTCCGACCCCTGATGCTACCCCGACCCGAGCGGATACGCCGATCACCCCCGATCTTTTCCCGATGGAAGAAGCCGACTCCGGTGATTAGTCAGAGTTTTATTTTTACTTTTGTTTGATGTACTTGTAGTTGGGTCTCGGCCCATTTTTGTAATCTCAATTTCAAGTCTGAATGAAATCGAAAACATACTTTTCTAACTTTCTCTCTTACTTGAATTGCTTAGTGTGTTTTGAATGTATGTTTCACCGAAACACCTTTGAACGTATAAATCGTAGGCCCGACACACTAGGTAAGATCCCAGATAGCTAGCCGGGACAGTCGGTAGCGCGTGCGCTATTTAAAGGTGGAGCGAACCCCAATTTTCGATCGACTTCCCGACTGTCGTATAACCCGATAGTCGAGAGTTTAAGTCGAGCACCCGTTGCCCAGGCCTGAGTCGGGCATGTTCGTCGAGTCGGGCATAGCTCTTTGAGCCGATCGTGTTGTAGGGTCCGATAGTTGAACAATGTCCGACGCGTTTAGCAGATGACAAGTCGGTCATCTGTTGCCTGATTTTCTGTCGGGCGTATGCGTCAAGACGTGCGGTAAACGGTGGTAAGCCGAATACCCTTCGACCGGTCGTGACCTGGTCGGTGGGTTGCGAACGCGACATGGGTCGCGTTGGCCTTTTGCCTTTCTTGGCCGGAGCCAAGTCGGCAAGTTAGCCAGTTGCCTTGCTCGGGTGCTGGCTGGGGAAGGGGCATGGCTTAGACTCGGGGGGGTCCCGTCGTCGTTGCCAGCCTTCCGCCAAAGTAGATATGTCGGTCGTCGTAAGAGTCCGACACACCGTCGGCGATTGGGCCGCAGATTTCTAGTAGAACGCTGGGCCCAAGTCGTGGCGT
Organism: Elaeis guineensis; assembly: GCF_000442705.2. Lineage (NCBI taxonomy): Eukaryota > Viridiplantae > Streptophyta > Magnoliopsida > Arecales > Arecaceae > Elaeis > Elaeis guineensis. Next base: position 128,808,449 of record NC_025997.2, on the reverse strand, counting down.
CGAGGTTTGCACCACTAGCAAGCATCGACGCACCATTGGAGAGCCGAGATTGTAGACTCCGAAGCTAAGTTTGTATTCTGAACAAGGGCACACAGAATTTACTGGTGGTACAACCTTAGTTTGTCGGCATTCCAAGTTCGGGGAATGACGCTTCCTGCTAAAGTCTCCAGTCGGTAAGCTCCCGGCCCATAGGCGTCTGCTATCTTGTAGGGTCCTTCCCAGTTCGGAGCCAACTTTCCTTGGTCTAGAGGCCTCGAAACTTTTGCCTTTCTCAAGACTAGGTCCCCAGGCCGGAAAAGCTTCGGCTTAACCCTAGCGTTGTAGTATCGGGCTACTCTCTGTCGGTAGGAAGCCATGCTGAGTCGAGCCTCGCATCGGAGCTCAGGTAGGAGGTCCAAGTCGGCCCTCCGGCACTCGGAGTTGTCCGGTTCGCAGTACTGCTCGACTCTAGTCGATGGTAGCCCGATCTCGAGTGGAATCATCGCCTCCATCTCATAGGCCAAGCTGAAAGGAGATTCTCCGATCGGGACACGGGGTGTCGTTCGGTACGCCCATAGGATGGAATTCAATTCTTCGACCCAGAGGCCTTTGGCTTCATTCAGTCGGATCTTTAGTCCATGCAGAATAGTCTGATTGGTCACCTCGACTTCGCCGTTGGACTGTGGGTGCCCGATCGAGGTCAGTCGGTGCGTGATATGAAATCTCGCACAGAACTCTCGAAAGTTCCGGTTGTCGAATTGCCGTCCATTGTCGGTAATAATGGTGTGCGGTAGTCCGAATCTGAAGATGATAGATTTTTGGACGAAATCTTTCATTTTCCGCTCGGTGATCTGCGCCAGAGGTTCGGCTTCTACCCCCCCACTCTGGAGGGTACATGTACGGGCAAGGGGCGGGTGCCCCCTACCTGGCGCACCACTGTTGTGCCCATATGTCAAGCAGGTACGGTACCTTTCTCCCTCCACCGCACGCAAGGTATTGTCCACTCTCCCCAGGGCTGCCGCCGCAACAGGCAAGCCTGACCCCGAAGTCACGATTTTGCCCCTCAGCTCCTCTGGGCAAAAGGCGCCTCACGTGGGCAAGGGAGAGCCCGTACTACTTAAGCACATGATACTTCAGAGTTTGTCCGATGTGGGACTATTAAGGGAGGTCCCCCCACGACCTCCCCACAACAATATGCAACAGCGTGGGGTTTACAGGTGCGACGTACCAGCCTAGCAGCTTGATGGGTTATATGCATTCCCTACTGTTGCCTGCTAAGTGTATCCGATCATCACTTAATTCTTCCAGTGCTAGCACACTGAATCTAGTTGGGCTTGCAATTCGTTCAGTGAACCTGCGCATTTGATCGGGTCACGATTGAGTTATAGTGGACCAGTGAATCTGGTCTCAATCTGAAAGTAACACAATCAAGCGGTCGGATTTGGCTCAAATAGGGTTTTTTCACTTGACCAAACTAGACTATTGATCTTTACCAAAAAAAAAAAAAAAACTACACTGTTGACCAAGTCAATGCAGGTCAAATATTACATAATCCAATCCAGACTAATCTAACTCAATTCATAAATAGATGAATGTAGTTCTCATCTCCTTGTCCGGCTGTCAAGTTTGGGCTTATAGATTAGATATTAAGTTTACCGTCTATAAGATTAAGGCTTGGCTTAGATCGAAGAATCTTTTGGTTTAGATTGAATTACATCTTGAGAGCATCGGATGAAATTTGCAACATTTTGTTATGTAATAAAAAAAAAAAAAGTTTGTTTTTGACTTATAACTTTCTGTTTTCTTTCAAACATAAAATGAATAATTTTTTCTTTTATGAGGTTCAAATTTAGGCTAATCTGATCCAGGCTCAAAGAAACAGTGGTGGATTCGGGCCATGTTTAACCTAGCATAGCCCGAATGAACGTCCAATCTAGAAATTCTCCATGAATATTTTATCGGATCCGAATCCACAACCATAACTCAAAAGAAAATTGGGTCAAGTTCGGTCAAGCTTGATCTTGTCCAAGCTAGACTTAATTTTAGGCCTAACAACCATCGTGTAGCATGATAGTTTGTGGTGGGAAACCAACGCTAGCAAAATCAAATGCCTATAACTTGCTTCCATGAGATAAAAAGAATAGTATAACTTCTTGTATTATATTACCAGTCCTAGCCCTAAACTGTAATCCCCGAATTGTAGCCCTACATTTCATGGTTTGACTTAGGGATGCAGATTAGGCTGGTAGGGCATATATCATAAATTTTCGATAGCTTTAGCCCCCAAGCTGGACCATGCTCGTCCATAGCTCCAGCATTCTGAACTAGAGGCAAATCATGCAATCGTGTTCCATGATTAAGATTGAAGACACCCTCGGTGCTCTATTCACACGAGCGGCACGTGCGTCAAGGGAAGGAAGAAAGGCGGCCACTGATCTGACTTCTGAGTGGAAGTAGGGGGGGCCACGCTCACGTGACACTCGTGCGTTTGACCTCCATATAAAGGAGAGAGGGCCCCACACGATCTTTCGAACGTGGACCACTCCTTTGCTAAATGGGAACAGGGGCCCAAGCAAAATACTTGGATCTTGAAGAGTGCCACAATTTTGCCGGCATCGGCGTCAGTACGCGGGGCCGCAAACCGGGCTCTTAGCCTATTGCCTGCATACCATGAAATTATCATGGCACGGTTCTGGCTAGCCCAGGCATTTCTGGATGCAGGTCTCAATTATCGTGAGAACGGAGCAAGTGTGACGTAATTTTGGCAAAAAAAACCGGGGGCATTTCTCACTAAGTGCGAACTTCTTGTTGATAAAATATTTGTCATGAAGAAAAGGGCTGTTCAGTTCTTAGAAGCAGCACTTACATGAAATTTCGGATTCAAAGCATTTTACCCGTTGAGGTGGCACCATACATTATTTTACCCTCGATTGGCTGGCATCATATGAGTTTCTATTGGGAGAATTTTGCATCAAGAGATAAATTATACATTTATTATATGATACGTTGATTAATAATTATGGCTGGTTAAATCATCGTCCCCAGTGACTTAGTATCAAAGTCTTCTTTGTCTCCTCTTTTCCACATTTTGCCAGATTTGGTCCATTGATGCCATCAATCTGATGCATGAGTTTCATCTCGTCCACACTACAAAATCCCAACCACCAGGCCAGACACGAGTTGGTAATTAGGTACGGGACCTCCAATGTCATCTTTCTATAGATGCCATTTATTTTGTATGAGGTGCCAATTTTATTGTGCTGTGAGATTTTATCAGATATCGGCCTTATATTTTGCATAGATAGGGAAGGAGTATTTTCAAAAAAAAAAAAAAAAGTTTCTTAGCCCAGTAAAGTCGTACTTTGCTGGAGCATATTAGACGCAGTTGAAACATTTAGTGCAGGAGATTAAACCAAGCTGACTAAACCTGCAAGTTTGAATTGGCAGGGGTCGAGTCCAAGAGGTACAGCATGGAGGTAGGGATTGGATGGTACACTTGAATTGGAATTAGGGGCTGTTTGGAGTTTGTAAGTGGAGCCATATCCAACTCAAGTTGCATATACGGGGTGGTATGCTTGTTTTGATGCTTATAACTCAAATTGTATAATAAGTTGAGTTATTTGTTGAACTGCAACTTAGAGCTACCTTACGATAGATCGAGATAAGTTGCAGTCACTTTGAGTAGATATCTTGATGTAAAAAATATTTTTTTTCTCCATCTCCTTCTCTTTTCCTTTGCTCCCTCATCCTACCATTGAGTCCCTCCTCGCCACCGCCCTCAAATGTCATCGTGAGCCCCCACTAGATATGGGAGGCCCATAGCCACCTTCTCTGCCTCAGACGTCATCATGCCAGCCTCCTCCACTGCACCTCCTCCCCCTTCTCCGTGGTTGGCCACTCACTCCCTCTGTCCATCTCCTTCACTTTTGCCACAACCCTCAAAGCTCACCTACTACCTGTGTGTGGCCATCAAGGTCCACATTTAGGCCCTCGCCTCTAGCGCCTTCGTCAAGAACAACCTCATCTCCATATACATCGATTGCTTCAACTCGACTATTGCTCGTGGTCTGTTCAACTGTGTCTATTAAAAATACTTCTCTTTTTTTCCCAGTCTTTTCTTCAAACACAAGAAGCAAGTTTTCTCGTAATTCAATTTGAGTTGTAATGTGATTCGAGTTGCAATACAAATTCAATTGCAGGGCTCCAAACGAACCCTTAGTTCACTTGAAGCAACGATATTCACATGGGACCTACTTCACGAGGCTGGCCTTGAGACGGAGAATGGACAACGACTTGGCACCTTTACTTACTTTTTCTCGCCAGGAATACTTCATTTAGTAGTTTGTTATTCATGCGACCTGTTTGGATGTTAATTTTGTTATAATTCTCGTTTAGATAGGAGTTTCACCAGGTATATGGCAGGAGTCTTCAACAAACCAAATCTGGTTCAGTGCTTCCCAAGCAATTGCTACTTATTGTCTAGTTCAAACCTGTGCTTGTCTTCTGCATAATTTTTTTACGAAGCTAATGTAACACTTTTTGTTCACGAATTCTAAAGTTTATGTATTAAATTTTAATTTGGTTCTCTATTTTGAAACATGCATTTTAGATTTTTTTTTTTTTCTCTCTTTTTTTCCCAAGATAACATGAATCTTGGGATTTTGCTCCCCCTCTGAAATCGTTCTTCCCAGTCCAGGTCTTGAAAAGATCATTCTTCCGTTTCATGTAATTTCAGTTTGACAGATAGCAAGACATGTTGTCCTTCCAGTCGTAAAAACATGACTGCAATTTTGTTCGGCCCCATGGTGAGAGCTAAATATCGGCCAATGGAGTTCATAGTTGTAGTGACCTCAACTCCACAATCAGCTTGATACCTGAAGTTGTGAAGATACCAAGGACTTAGCCTAAATGCAATTCCAGCTAATGATCACTATTTCAAAACTTATTGCAACGCACGAGCAACGCTTGGATGTCATTTTGACTCATGCTGCTGCTGTAAGTTTGTTTTGAAGAGAGAATCGTGTTGACCGCATAGCGCAGTGGATTAGCGCGTCTGACTTCGGATCAGAAGGTCGTGGGTTCGACTCCCACTGTGGTCGGTGTTTTTTATAATTTTTTTCTTTTCTTTGATTTTTTTAGTAAGATGAATGTATTAGATTAAACTAATAAATAAATAAATATATCTTATAAAATTTTAGAAAACTGAAAAAAAAAGATTCAACATCCATATTATTAATTTGATATTATTAAAAAACTGAAAAAAAAAAAAGATTTGTTTAAGACACTCATATTATTAATACCAAATGGATGCATTAAATTAAACTAAAAGTAAATAAATATATCTTATAAAATATTAAAAAATTGAAAAAAAAAAAGATTTGCCATAAACACCCACATTATTAATTCTGTATGATTAGAAAACTAAAAAAGAAAGATTTGTTCTAGACACTCATATTATTAATCCTATATGATTAGTGTGGTCGGTGTTTTTTATAATTTTTTTCATAAAATAGATGCATTAAATTAAATTATAAATAAATAAATATATCTCATAATATATTAAAAATTAAAAAGGAAGATTTGTCATAAATACCTATATTATTAATTCGATATGATTAGAAATTGAAAAAGAAAGATTTATCTTAAACATCCATATTATTAATTCTACATGATTAGCTATATAATATGACATCCAATCAACAGTATTATTGATTTCTCAATAAATATGCGAGACATCAAAAGCAATCAAATAGCACATCATTATCCAACAATCTTGTAACAGTGAATGCAAATTATTATCATCATAAAGTTATAGAATATAAAATCATCTCGCAACTGTCATAAAATCTTCTAATAAAATTTGTCAAGCTTGTAACGTGTTTATATATATATATATATATATAGTATATTTCAAATATTTTCATATTGCACACAACTTAGCCATAAAAATTATGTCATTGAAAATTCTAATATTGTCTGCAGTAATGAAAATATCATTAGTACTTCTGATAACAAGCCTAAATCTCACTTTGATTCCGTACACTATCATCAAAATTAATTTAAAAAAAATAAAAGGACAGTGGCTACCAAAAAACTTAAATTGATCATTTTTTCTTCAACTTCTTTCCTATCAACTACTTACTCTTATCTTTTCCCCTTCTGGTTTTTCCTTCTATAATTCATTTGCTCTCTCAAAGATAAAAACATTCATTTCATTAATCATTTTTTTTATAGCTTATTTTGCATCTATTATTAAATTTGTATCGACCTTTTATTTTTTATTTTTTATTTTCCTTTTGTAATTCATTTGTTTATAATTCATTCAATTTTTTAAAGATAAAATATTTTCCTTCATTATTTCTTTTTCTTTATTAATTCACTTTGCTTCTCTTATTAACTTTCTATCAACCCTTTATTTTCAATTTTTAATTTCCTCCTTTGTATTTCATTTGTTTTCGATTCATTCGAATTTTTAAAAGATATAGAATCCTCCTCCATTTATAATTCACTTTGCATCTTTTATATTTATCCTTTTGTAATTCACTTGCTGATAATTCACTTGCCTTGATAAGAGATAACAAAATTCTCCTTTTTTTTATTTTTTTTATTTTATAATTTATTTTACTTGTTTTATTAACTTTTTGCCAACCTTTTAATTTTCCTTTGGTGAATCATTTATTTAGTTTTTGAATAAAAAACATTTCTTAACTTTTTATTTTTTCCTTTTCCAATACATTTGATTTTATTAAAAAGTAAAGAAATCTTTTTTATTATTCTTTTATAATTTCCTTCATTTTAATTTTTTTTTAATTTTTATAATTCATTTTATTTTTATGTTAACTTGCTTTTTTTCAAAAATATTTCTTCTTTATCTTTTTTTTTCCATAACACACTGGATTTTTATATATGTAAAAATTCTTCTCTTATTACATTAAAAGCAATATTCCGTTGCCGGGACTCGAACCCGGGTCTCTCGGGTGAGAGCCGAGTATCCTAACCAGCTAAACTACAACGGAAGATGCCCCCCAATTGGCTATACATTATTATTTATTTCGTTTTACATCACAATACAGCGCATAAATGTACTCCCCTTCGGGGGCTGTTCTGGCCGGAAATCTGGTCCACTGAATCAATAAAATATAAAACAGGGTAAAAAGCATTAAGCCTTCAAAATTTAGAGAATGCTTCTCTCCGCATGAAACACTAGAACTGAGCATGTGCATGCATGCGCGCATGCAGAAAACATAAGGGTAAAAGAAGAGATACATCATATGTGGGACTTTCAACTTTGTATGTCAGCATGCATAGAGTCCCTCCTCTCTTCCAATGAAAGAGTATGGCACTTTTGTGAATTAAAAAAAAAATGCATTCTGAAAGATCTTGAGTAGACCTCAAACAATATAAATTTCTTTCAACAGATGTTGAGGATCCTCCTCCTTCTAAGTGAGTAGATTTATCCTGTATAAAATGGATCTGTTTTATTGATGCCGACTTATGCCCATCTTCAAGTGCCCACAAGTACCCCATCCATTGTGGATGGGAATTTGATTTTTGGAAGTGCCCCTGCCACCAACGAATCTGTTGATAGAAAGAGCAAAACAAGACGTATCAAATAATTTTTCCCCCATGTAGTAGGCTCACATAGCATGAACATAGATATACACAAACTGCATTGTTTCATTGCTTTTTTGGCTGGTCTTATATACTTGTGTGCATTGCCTGTCATATAGAATAAAAAGGATGAGAGGTATCCTTTATAGCGCAGGTATCTGAGCGAGGGCAAACAAATATATGAGAATAGTCAGCAAAAAAAAAAAAAAAAAAAAAAAAAAGGAACTTTCAACATTCCCATCAGCTTATTTGCTTTTTTTTTTTTTCTCTCTCCTAACAAAAAAATAATCCTTCATTCGCTAGTGTTTGTTTTCCTTTTTATAGGTTATGGATTTGGAAGGCAAAATTGTCTAACATGTGCAGAAATATAGGACTTCAGAAAACTCCATATCAAAAGAGGAAAAGGAAGCGGAATAAGGGGAGCGTGCAGCTTCATGCTTTGAGGCAGGTGCGGAGATACGGAGGGCTGCCATTGGCTCTTACCATGTATAAGAATGAAAATGTTTATTTGAACAGAAATCTGAATGGTGGCGTACATCTTTTTTTTTAAGAAACTTACAACTCAACAAGTATTTTAGAAAGCCTAAACATATATACCAAAACTTTTGGAGAGATATTCGTCCTTCCATTGAAGGGGTAAGTTATTCCACAGGACAGATTTTTTCATAAGTGAAGGACGTAAGTACATGCATCGATTTTTACAATCAATTGTATAAATACAAAATCGTAATACAAGGAGATAAGGTTTTTCGTCTTTAAAACAATTCTATTCCATCGATAGTTTCGTGGGATAAAACTAGCCGGACAAGACTACGTTTCGGACTTCCAAGAACAAAACGAACAAAAGTCTTACGCCTAGAAGGTTGCCTCGTGCCCAGAAACTTAGCACGTCTCGCTACATAACAAAAGCCTGATTAATTAAAGGGCCCCAGTCAGTATAGCATTTTGACAGACTCGATCTAAAGGATGCTGTCATAACATTTATGGACTCGTAATTGTGGTTGTCTTCAGATTTATCAATTTACTTGATATTGCATAATAATAACAAAGTAAGAACAAGAACTACGTCAAGCCGCACCCTGCATTTCAAAAGATCGAGAATTCTACCTTTCTGGTGGTGAAAGGGGAGCAAACCAGGCAACCAAGCAAAGCAGCAAGAATAGAACGTAGATGGCCGAGCGTTCAGATTGCAGTTCTCCATAATTCAAACAGACAGATGAAGCAACACTGCTTCATGCAGAAATTGCAATGAATAATACATCATACGCTTGATGAAAGTATGACCATCCAGAAAGTTAATGCCAGCAATGGAAGATGAATCAAGAATGAAACATCAAACTTAACCGAATACCAAAGCAAACAATTAGTATTTTGTATGCCATAAACCCAAGCATAGTACTAAATAGGATTGCTAATTCAAAAATCAAATGACAAAATTGGATCCCAAAGAGAGTCACTTAAACAGAATAACCTAATCTATGCCTTAATTGCATACTTCCTCATTGGGAAGTACATCTCCTTTTTCTTCTGGCGTTCGGTCTTCAATGAAGCCTGCAGTCAGAAGAAAAGAACTGTTAGTGCATGAAGATAGAAGTTCGCTGTATAAATGATCATTACATCCACGAGTTTAAAGAACATGAGGAATGATACATGAATCAGAGTTCTACCATCAGCTTTAGGTTTGGAGAGCTTTTACACAAGGTGATGTCTGCGATGAAAATGACTCAGCTGCCCTTCAAGGGTCACATAATATACGCTAATGGAATATATTTAGGTGCGAACAGCTTAAAAAATGTGAGAAAGTGTTGTTCTGAAATTGCGTTCTTACATAACAAACTTTAAAACATCAAGCCTGTGAAGCAAGATATTGATGCCATGGTACTCTCATTTTGTTTTAGAAATTCAATGGAGCTCCCTTGAACAGGGATAATTCTAACTAGATACACCAAATAAATTCATATCAAAAAGTAATATTACTTCATCTACTTGACAGACTCGTGTTTCTGTCAGTCTTTCCTTCAATAGCCTAGCATATATTTTGGCGCTCCATTTGTTGCATTAAAAAAAGGGGTCAAAATCAAAGCATATAGGGGAGAGATTCACAAAAAGAAGAAGAAGAAGAAAAGAAGAGAAAGAAAGCAAAAGGGGGCCAGGGGGCACAGTGGGGGGAGCGGGGGATGCCTCTTTGGGACAGGACTTTGTTCCTATTAAGATACATGTAACTGCTACAGAAAATACTCAAATATGTTGTTCATACAGACTTGCCTGATCAGATATTGACTATCGATAAATTATTAATGTGATGATAAAACCCAACCACAGCTGCCTAATAATAACTAACAATGACAAACCCATGCTGCTAATCAGCATGTAATGTTTGGACATGAGCCCAATTATATAGTGGCATAAGCGTTAAGCAGTTTTTCATAGTACATAGATCAGAGAACACATCATTGAAATATCTTCAAATTTGAAGTCATTAAAATATCTATTCTCAGCATTCCAAACCTCAGTTGCCAAAATAAGGAACAGGTGCAGAAGGGGGATGGGGAAGCAAGGCAGAGGGGTTGTGAAGGGAAGCAGGTATCTTAGAATCACTTGAGCTAAAGAAGCACCTAGAAGGGGGGGTGGGGAATCAACTTTCTAGGGAGTTTCCTCAGTGGATATTGCCCTTGCTTGAAGGATCATACCACTAAGTTTCTAACTTTATTGCAGCCGTCGAAAGAGGAGGAACTGCGACTATGAAATAACAATATAGTGCAATAGTTTCCATGAGAACAGTTACAGAGAAAACAGCCATAAAAGGCATTTTGGAATTTAATTGGTTGGGTGCAATCAGGAATCAGGAAGTTTGCCTAATGGATTCTTAAAGCAAAAGCTTGAGATGAACAGTGTAGATATTGTTACCAGCCACAAAAAAGCTGCTGTAACAATTAATCATAATTAAAATAGAAAATGGTATTGCTTTCAATATGTTCAAAGAAAATTGTAAGAGATCCCTCTGCTTACAGGAGCTTAACTCCTCATGAGAACGGATGTGATCCTCTCTCTCTCAGCAAAACAGCAACTGCTACAAACCCATTTTGAGTTTAATGAGCATCCTAACTTGAAAGCTAATACGTATTCAATGGAAGGTCCATCTCAACTGACTTAATAATGTTAAAAGCATCAAAGGAATCTTTAATTATCAAAAATTGTGATCATTGAATATGCTATATAGTAATAGCTCATTAACGAAGCATTAACAGAAAGGTTATATCCTGAAACTGCAAATACCTATACATTGGTATGTGTGCACTCGAAGATAAGAGCATGCTGTCATGATCTTTATCTTTAAACTTTGCTCCTCGTCTTTTCTTGGGCTCTAATTCACTTCTCTAGGTACCAAAACCATTTGGCTTTGGTAATTTCTCAATAAAGCTTAAGAACACAATGCCAACAACACTGCACCTATAATTTGTGCCTAGATCTCCTTAATGCATGAATCAAAGCATTAATTAAGGGTTCAAACACTTGTTTCTGTCAAAGAAGTGGCTAGTTACAAATAGCTGATTTTCTTTAAGATATTAAAGATTTCTATGCAGCTTAAACAATTTCGATGCTCAAGACATCCATCAAGCAACTGCAAAAGCACCCTACTCCCTCTTGAACTCCATTCTATTTTTTCCATAATATTACTTAATTTAATTGAAAAGCTAGCATTTAACATGAAGAATAACCGTGATGGAAAACATGACCAGACACTGATTGATTTAATGCTTCAACCTATAATCCAAGTATTTCTCAAAGAAAAAGACTGTATCTATCACCTTGTAGTTTGAAGCCTTGAAATGGAGAAAGATACATGGCCAGGCAGCGCTTGACGAGAGTGGTTGGAATAAATATTGTAGAGTTTGACTGATACTTACATAAGCATGCAAGAATGCAGTAATCAAGGGAATTGTTAACAAATGTCCTTGATACTACTGTTAGAATCCTATCATTGTTGCAGTTAGCGGCACACTTTAATATAATTAAGCACTAAAATATTCAATGTCATGTTATATTATATTCCATCGACCCACCACCTGCATCTCTAAGTCAATCACAACCTGAAGATATACATTTCACAGAACAGTTTCACTTTGTCGAGCAAAGGGTTATATCAACGAGGGAACACTAGCTGATACATATAAGGAGTAAGACAATCACAACACAACACCGACTGACCCTCATGCTTTTCTTAGATTAAACCTCCAGTTGGGATGACTCAATGAGTAATCCCAAATAACTGATGTGGAAAAAAGGTGTGAAATATCGAGCACTTGAGAATGTTTTAGGCATCAAGATTTCTTAAGATACAGCAAAGATAGATGCTATTTTTGAGCAATGAAATGGCGCCCCATATTACAATCATTTAAGGGCACCTATAACGCCAGATCTGTACTCATCAGGCTTAAATACTTTATCTTTTGATCCAACGCTATCATCCACATAGGGTTACCAATTTATTTCTTCAAAAGTCAATGCAAAGCAGAAGTAAGAACTTGGGGAAAAAAAAAAAAAGGCATGCAATCAAGAACTAATAGAATCAAAAAGAGATTTTTTTTTTTTGATCTTTTTATAAGAAAAAGAGGAGATTTGAGAAACGAAAGAAAGAAAGAAGAAGGGTAATGACCTGGTGCTTGGTGAGTCGGCGGCGAATGGCGCGAGTCTTTTTGGGGCGGAGATCGAGCGGCTGGTACTTCTTCTTCTTGTACGCCTCCCTCAGCACCTCCTTCTGCTTCTGAGAGATCACAGTCAGCACCCGCGCGATCGAGAGCCTCACCACCTTGCTGCAAAACCAGAAACAAACGCCGTGAGCGCCTTCCAATGGAAATCAAACGCTTAGATGGAAAGGAAACAGGAGCTTACATCTTGGATAGCTTGTTGGGGGCGCCGCCGGTGACCTTGGCGACGCGGAGGAGGGCGAGCTCCGCCTTGAGGTCCTTCAGCTGGTTCAACAGATCCGCTTTAGACTTTCCCCGTAGCTCGTGGACCTTAATCCTCGCTGCCATGAGAAGAAGAAGGAGGAGGTGAGCAAGAAGGAGAGCGAAGGGATCCAAGGGAATGGAGATCAAGTGCTTACCCATTGGAAGCGGATCGAGATCTTTTCTGCTCTACTCTCCCTCGGCTCGGGCAAGACGAAATGGCGGCAGGGGTCCCAAAGGTAGAGAAGAGCTCTTAAAAACCCTAGTCGTATGGAGACAGCTAGAAAAACCCTAAATTCTGTGATGGGCTTGCGATTTAAGTGGGCTTTTTTATGTCAAAACACCAAGCCTATGGTTATATATTGTGAGTGGGATGGATTTGGGGGCCCATTGACCTACCTGCTGGCCACCTAACTAGTTTGGAAAACCAGACGGGCAATTCTTTAGATAACTGTTATCCTCAATAGCTAAACCAGTGCCAGGATAAAGCGGGATAAGTTGGGTTAAAACTTAATTTGTGTATGGATAAAATAATTTTACCCCATAAACATTGCCTGGTAGTCTAGTACCACGGTGCAATTGATACTATGATGAATATTTTTCTGTTGAAGATGACAGAAACGTCCATGTTTTTTTATTACCTTTTCGTTACTGAAGGATTAGGTTGCAAAAGGATTATTAGGTTTGCTGTGGGTAGGATTTATTCAAGCGAGATTTGAACTATAGAAATATAAATTTTGTCCGGGTGTATTTGGGTGGAGAGCCCTACAAAGAACTCAGCGCAGGTGGTCTATCGCAGAACTAATGCAAGCTTTCGAATCCAACCAAGCCTAATATCCGATTAAACATTTTGGACCGAGCCCAACCCGTCCCAGATTACAGATCGAGTTGGGTGGGACTTAAGTGTCTGTGGCCCAGGTTGCATTCCTGCTGGCCTGCTAGTAGAGCCCAACCCAAGTAGATCTATGTAGTTACGACCCATTTATGGCAACCTGCAGCAGATGGGGTTGGAGAGTTTGAAACCAGGTACCTTTTAATACTTTCAAAAAGTTCTATGGCAACTCCTACATAATATTATCTTTATTTTTTTTGCACGAGATTTAAAACAAAAGTCTAAAAAAATTTTTTGAAACCTCACATGACTGGCATGTGAAAGAGAAAGCCAGACTGCGAATGGGGTCTGCTTCTTTTTTCCATAGAAGCTTATAACCCATTGCAAATTACTTCAAAATAGATTTGAAATTCTTTGCTAGAGTTGGAGATGTAGAAGAAGAGGATTAAAGGAGAAGAGGAAGGAGAGATGAAAAAATTTAAAAAAGATTAAAAATAAAAATAATAAAAAATGATAGATTTAGAAAGAAACTTCATGAAATCGGAATTATCAGATGTTCATAAGATTTGTTTGATAGCTTATAATGCACGCTATATACAAAATATAGTTTTTTAAATTATTTTAATTATTTTTAAATATATATATAATAGATATAATAAAATACATAAATAAAATTAAATATTGTTTGAAAAAAATTGCATCCCATGCATTAAATGCGGTTATAAGCTAATTAATTTATAATTTAGTTTAATAGTTAACTAATATTATACAAATAGTTAATTAAAAAATAATAAGTATCAATAAAAAAATAGAAGTTAATCTAATTATTTAATTATAATTATAAAAATTTTATACTTAAATTAAAATAATGACTAATAAAATCTAATAGTATATGATTAATAATATATATAAAAATATATATAAACAGCCATAGAAAGTTCCTCTTCGAGAGAGCGATTGGATCTCTTGGCTCTTCTCTCGGGTTCTCTTTGGCTTTTCCTCAAGCAGGCGGTGGTGATGATGGTAGGTGTTGTGGAAGACAAAGAGAAGGCTGTAGAGAATGATAGGGAACCAATACTGAAGGGAGGAGGGCTTGGGCAAGGGTGGCCAGCGGGCAAGTGCGACAACTTATGTGGATGTCTTATAAGATCTTTGGGTCAGATATTGAACAACTCCGGTGATACTTCATCAAAATCTTGGAGTTTCCAGAGGAGAAGATGAAGGAGGAGAGGGGTAAATGGGAGAGGATCTCCGTCTTGATTTGAAGCTTGGCCAGTGGGTTCCTATAGATTGGATTGCTAGGGACTTCAAGGTGAAGAGCAAGCTCCCAAACGAGGTTAAATCCTTCTCTCTAGTGGAAGATCACCTCCTCTTCTATTTCAAATTGGAGTCCAACGCTATACTTCGGTAGATTACTTCAAAAGGGCTTGACCGTTTTGAAGTGAGCCCAGAGCCTAGGGCCTGTGAAGCGATCAGGTGGGACTATGGAGCCCATTTCAAGGCCCAATACATCAGAGGCTCGTCCTTCGCCTTTTGTTAGGGCTCTTGTTGCTGATGGTGGGGCTCTCGTTGCTATAGAAAAGATGGTGCAGTTTGATGATGAGGCTACGACCCCGGCATCAGGTAAGGACGTGGCAACTGGTCCTGATCGATCTCTGGTGGCTGCTCGCTGCTCTAGGAAGCTTTTGCTGTCACCCTCGGATGCGGGCGTGCATACGGTAGGGTTGACTGGCCAGTCAGAGGGGGCAGTTTCGGCCACACAATAGTGCCAGGATGGTTGGGTCGTTGATGAAGCATTGGACGGCGGTGATAGATTCCCTCTAGTGCTTGCCCCAGGATCTAATTCGGATGGCTCTATCCTTGCTTTTGAGGGGCATGAAAGCAGGTCTGGACCAAAATTGGTGGGGTGTATACCTGCTCTTCATAGGCCGATCAAAGGAGAGGTGAAGGACCATGCCATGGCCATTGCATGGCTGCGAGCGGTTTTAAGAAAGATCGAAACTGGAGCTTTCGAAGATGGGCATTCAGGAAGCAAGGCGACTCTTCAAGACCATGCACAAGATCCGGCATGGCCCCCCCTAGCTCAATAATGAAGATCTTGGTGTGCAATGTTAGAGGGGCTGGGAAGCCATCTTTCTTCTCCACTTTTAAAAGATTGGTTCACCAACATGATACAGACTTGTGTGTGTTGCTTGAAATTTGGCTATCGGGTAGGAGCTTGGAATGGGTTCGATGATGCCTCCCGCACTCCTAGGATCTTTTGCGATTGAGTCTCAAGGTCTTGTGGGAGGGTTGATTGTTGTGTGGAAAAAAGGGGATATCATTGTGGATGTATTGCATGAGTGCTATCAATAGGTGGTTGTGGTTATTTCTAATGTTAATGGAAGGCCTTGGCTCTTATGCGGTGTCTATGCTAGCATTGATTATAGATCACGAAGAGTGTTATAGGATGAGAATTCCAGAGTGGTCGACCTGGGTCTCCTCTCCTTTATTGCGGGAGATTTCAATTACATTGATAGGCCTCAGAAGAAAAGTGGGGGTAGGCTGTTTTTGGACAACATTGGAATGAAAAAATTCAGAGAGTTCATCTGCCGCAATGGTCTTGTTGATCTTGATTTCTCCAGCTCTAGATTACTTGGTGCAACAATCAGCAAAGTAGTGCTTGGATTTGGGAGTGCATTGATAGAACTTTTGCTATGGTTGAGTGGGTGCAGTGCTTTCCGAGCCACTAGGTTAGCCATCTCCCGAGGATTGTCTTTGATCATAGTCCTATTCTGATCTCCATTGTTACTGATTACTCTTACTGGTCTCCCTTTCGATTTGAAGAATTTTGGATCTCCTACCCCCAATCTTGAGATATTGTTTGGGAGGTATAGAGGTTGCCGATTCGTGGCAATCCTATATATAGGATTTCTTGTAGGTTGGAGATCACGAGGCACAGACTCAGGAGGTGGAACTAGGTAGAGGTCGGTGACATCTTTAGAAGACTTAAGAAGGTTGAGGTATCTATTTCTAACCTTCAGACTAGGGAGGATATAGAGGGAGGGCTCTCTGCTGATGATCTTACTATCCTGAGGGCCAGACGTGCACTTTATCATTCTCTACTTAGATAGCAAGAGGTCTTCTAAGGCCAAAAGTTTAGAGTTCAGTGGTTAAGGGAGAGAGATAGGAATACCCGCTTCTTTCACCAGTCTACTATTATAAGGAAGCAAAGGAATCAGATCCGTGCATCAAGGGCTTCCGATGGGCGTTGGCTCGATAGTACCAATGAGGTGAGGCAAGAGATCCTTAGCTTCTTTCGATCGAGATGGTTTGTCCATCTGGATGAGGTTAGGTGGGCTCAACCCCTTTGCCGATCAATCAGATCTCGCTCAAAGAGAATGCCTCCTTGATTGATGTTGTATTCAGAGAGGAGATTCATGGGGCAATCTGGGCTATGGTGGAGGATAAAGCCCCTGATCCTGATGGCTTTCCACTCTTCTTCTTCAGACAGTATTGGGTTATCATCCATGATGAGGTGGTGGAGGCTATTCAACAGTTTTTCACTATCAGATTGATGTCGGATGACTAGAAGAGGACTTTCATCATGCTCATTCCAAAGAGACAGAATGCCATTGAGCCCAGTTACTACAGGCTCATCAGCTTATGTACTACTATGTACAAAATTTGTATCGAGATTTTGGTGGCCAAGTTGAAGCCAATCCTTCCCCATCTAATCAGTCCTGAGGAAGGGACATTTTTTGGGGGTTGTAATATATCTGACAATGTCTTGATTGTGCGAGAATTCATGCATGATCTGCAAAGAGCCCCTATCCGGAGATGTCTTATGACCATCAAACTTAATATGGAGAGGGACTATGACCGGATGTACTGGGCATTCTTTTACCAGGCTTTGGAGGGCTTTGGATTCCATAGATGGATCAGTTGATCAGAGGATGTGTGCATGCTCCATCATTCTCTATCCTAATTAACGACATGCCATTGGATTTCTTTCACTCCTCTGTTGAACTTCACCAAGCTTGTCCTTTGTCTCCCTACCTGTTTATTATATATGTCGATGCCTTATCTCAAGCGTTGCGATTGATGACCATGAGTCAAGTTGTTGATCCTTACATGCCGGCTCCTAGAGTCCAGCCAATTTCGCACCGACTCTTTGCAGATGTTTGCTTGTTGGTGAGCCACACATTAGCCCGAAACGTTGTACCCTTTAGGAGGATTGTGAAGGAGTACTACATCGCTTCTAATCAAAAGGTGAACCTGGTGAAGTCTACTATCTACTTTAGCCCTAAGACCAAAGTTTAGAATAGGCAGACGATCAGAAAGATCCTCCGCATTGTAGAGTATACTAGAGTCCCGCGATGTCTCAGTGCCTCTATTATTGGGCGTCATCTTTGGAGGTCTGATTGTATTGAGCTGGTGGATTTGATTTATGATCATCTGGAGGGTTGACAGTCCAGAGTGATATTGATGATGGCCAGACTTACCCTGATCAGATCAGTCCTCAATGCTATTCATGTGTATCTTCTATCTCATACCATTGCTCCAAGGATTATTCTAGCGAGGCTTGAGCAACAGTTCAGAGATTTTCTATGGGGATCTCGCTCGGGGGGATTAGAGTTCACCTTGTAGCCTGGAATGTGGTGTGCCTACCATTCAACGAGAGGGGACTGGGTGTTCAGTCTCTTCCGATCCAGTATGAGTCTCTGATTGCTCGATATGCTATGAGATTTCTGCTTCATCCTGACAGTCCTTGAAGTACGATGATGCATGCCAGGCATGGCAGGTGGGATAGGATGGATGATATTCATATCAGTCAGAGCAGTTCCAGTATTTGGAAGGAGATATATCGACGTGCTCCTGATGTTTTGGCATAGATGATGTGGCTTCTGGAGGATGGGTAGTCGATTGACCTCTTATAGGATATGTGGTTATCCGACATCCCTCTGAGTCGGTGGCTGACCTTCATTAGCATGGAGATTGGTGACGGAGTTTGGGTGTGTGACCTCTTTCAGTCGCAGGGGAGGAGCTGAAATGCATAGCTGATTGCTAGTTTCTTCGATGAGTAGCTAGCGGAGAGGGTGATGTCGCAGGCAATCTCCATCCAAGAGGGACTAGACGTCAGGGCCTGGCACTCATCGTGCACCTCTAGGGCTATGACCAGAGATCTTTACGAGATCTAAAGGAGCGAGCCGATGAGGATGATGGATGGTACCTAGATTTGGAGGCATCTTTATTCATCCAAGGATGAGTCTGTTTCTATGGAAGGTTACTTAGAGTCGGCTGCTGACCAGAATTCTATTGACAACCAAAGGAATGGACATTCCGACTTCTTGCCCCTTTTGTGGTTTGGTGGATAAACCTTTGAAGCACATTCCATATCCCAAAGCAAGGCAGGTGTGGCATTTGATTACCCCACCTATGATTTGATTTGGGAGAGCGGCCTGTCCAGTCCTTTTTAGAGGACCTGAGACGGACATGGAGTCTAATGCCACTAGACTCATTGGTATCAGAGCAGCTTATGCTGCTTATCATATTTGGCTTGCCCAGAATATGGGAGTCTTTGAAGCGAGTTGGCAGCCAAAGAGATAGATTTTTGAGAGACCCATAGCCCAGGCTGTGAAGATTATGAAGGATTTGCCATCCGATTTGACCTTCGAAACTTGGGACGCTTGGGACTCCCTTCTTCCTCATAGAGTGTGGAAAAGGATTTTCTTCTCCTGAGAGCCCCCACCCCCGACCTTCTTGAAGGTCAATTTTGATGGCAGTGCCGCCAATGAGAGAGACGAAGCAGATTTTGTGATGCGAGGCCCTGACTCTTAGTTTATCGCGATTAGGGGTGTCCAGCTAGTGGAGCCTGCTATGTTTGCTGCTGAGCTGAAGACGCCTGAGAAAGTATTGTCTATGCAAGAATAATCTTTAGGACCGATCGAATAATGTTGGAGGGGGACTCATTGACAATGGTGACCTGACTTCAAAGGCTTCAAGATCATATTGCTGCTTCTCATCCCCTGATGTGCGACATCCAATATTTGCTTTGAGGATGCTCCTCTCATGAGATTCGATACACATATAGCGAGGCGAACAGTGTCATAGACTGGACGGCCTCATCTGTTGCTCACCACTCTTGTAGAGTTGGATTGATTCTTGTCTTTTGCCTTTGTCCTTCCAGGATATTATTATTTCTGATCTTTTGAATTATGTCCACATTAGGATTGTATGAAACAACAACCTTTGATACACACACATTATGAATGAAAAGATAAAGAAATATTATAATTTTATTAAAAAATTAATACAAAATAATTTTATCAATGCTCCATCCATCCATCTTTTATCCTCTCAATTTGAAAGGATAAAAATTTATACACTAAGATGGATAAATATTTTTTTTTTTATCCATCCTCTCATTAACTTTTTGAACCAAATGATGGATGGAGACCATCAATTATTTCAATCCCATTCATCCGTCCTCTTACAACTGCAATTAAACATAGGATAAAGAATGCAGTAATAGCATTTACAGACCCGTAATTGTGGTTGTTTTCAAATTTACCAATTTATTTGATATAGCATCATAATAACAAAGTAAGAACAAGAACTACGCCAAGCCGCACCCTGCATTTCATAAGATCGAGAATTGTGCCTTTCGGTGGTTAAAGGGGGCCAAACCAGGCCACCCAGCAAAGCAGCAAGAATAGAACGTAGACGGCTGAGAGCTCCGAATGCAGTTCTCCATAATTCAAGTAGACAGATAAAGCAACATTGCTTCATGCAGAAATTACAATGAATTACCTCATACACTTGATGGAAGTCGGTGTAGAGCAGAAATCTCCGTGGACAAGTCAATACTAGTATGACCATCCAGAAAGTTAATGCTGGCAAAGGGAGATGAATCAAGAATCAAACATCAAGCTTATCCAAATTCGAGCGCCAACGATTTAGTATTTTGTATGCCATAAACCCAATCATGGTACTAAACAGGAATGCTAATCCATAAAGCAAATGACAAAATTGGATCCCAAATGAGTCACTTAAACAGAATAACCTAATCTAGGCCTTGATTGCATACTTCCTCATTGGGAAGTACATCTCCTTTTTCTTCTCGCGCTCAGTCTTCAATGAAGCCTGCAGTCAGAAGAAAAGAACTGTTAGTGCATGCGGATAGATAAATGATTATTACATCCACAAGTTGAAAGAACATGAGGAATGATAGACGAATCAGAGTTCTACCATCAGTTTTAGATTTGGAGAGCTTTTACACAATGTGATGTCTACGATGAAAATGACTCAGCGTGCCCTTCAGGTGTCATAAACTATATGCTAATTCTCTTTCAATGTCATGGAATATATGTTAGGTACGAACAGCTTAAAAAATGTGAGAGAGAGTGGTTCTGAAATTGCGTTCTTACATACATCAAGCCTGTGAAGCAGGTACTCTCATTTTGTTTTAAAAATTCAAGGGGGCTCTCTTGAACATGGATAATTCTAACTAGATACACCAAATAAATTCATATCAAAGACTAATTACTTCATCTAATTGATAGACACGTTTCTTTCAGTCTTTCCTTCAATAGCCTAGCATATGTTTTGACGCTCAATTTGTTGCAAAAAAAAGGGGCAAAATCAAAGCATACAAGGGAGAGATTCACAAAAACAGAAAAGAAGAAGAAGAAGAAGAGAAGGAGAGCAATAATGGGGCGGGGGGCGGTTGGGGTTGGGGTTTGTGTGGTCAATGATCAGACATTGACCATCGATTCTTGATGTGATGATCAAACCCAACCACAACTGTCTCATAATAACTAACAATGACAAATCCATGCTGCTCATTGGCATGTAAATATTTGAACGTGAGCTCAATTATATAGTAGCATCAGCCTTAAGCAGTTTTTCATGGTACATAAATCAGAGAACACATTATTGAAATATCTTCAAATTTGAAGTCATTAAAATATCTACTCTCAGCATTCAAAACCTCAGTTGCCAAAATAAGGAACGGGTGCAGAAGGGGGAGGGCGAAGCAAGGCGGAGGGGTTGTGAAGGGAAGCAGGTATCTTAGAAACACTTGAGCTAAAGAAGCACCTAGAAGGGGGGTGGGTGGTCAAGTTTCTAAGCAGTTTCCTCAGTCGATATTGCCCTAGAATGAAGGATCATACAGCTAAGGTTCTAACTTTATTGCAGTCATCAAAAGAAAACTGCGACTATGAGATAACAATACAATGCAATAGTTTCCATAAGAACAGTTACCCAGAAAACGGCTATAAAAGGCATTTTGGAATTTAATTGGTTGGGTGCAACCAGGAATCAGGAAGTTTGCTTAATGGACTCCTAAATCAAAAGCTTGGGTTGAACAGTGTAGACATTGTTACCGGTCATGAAAAAGCTGCTGTACCAATTAATCATAATTAAAATAGACAATGGCATTGCTTTCAGGTTGCGTAGCAATCTTGGAAGGTAAAGTGAATTACCTTCAAGATAGATTGTCATTATTAAATTGTCAGTAATGTTGATTACTGCATTTAGTATATGCAGGTAATGTTGCAATAAAATTACTAAAAATCTTGATTGATATGTTTGATATGACAATCAGATTACCGATAATGTGAAATCAAATTTTCAAAATATCCGTAATAATTTTGTCCTAGTGCTCTTCTTTTTCCCTGATGAGAAGTGGCAGGAGTGGTGTGGGTGTGGTGGTGGTGTAGAGATGTGGCAAGCCAGGAGATGTAGGGAACCGCAAGCACTAGAAGGGGGTGGGGAGGGGATGGGCGCATGCAGAGCCGTGAGGGTGATGGGGACAAGCGTGGAGGAGTCATAGATGGGTGGGGGACGAGGGCGGAGGAGCCACGGACAAGCAAAGGGAGATGGTAAAAGATTAGTGCCCTACAAGCCAGTCGCATAAGTAATGCGATGGAACTTTTCTATGTAAACTTCTAACTCATGTAATGACATTGTTTATTTATAAATGAGGCATTTTTTATTCATCATTGTAGCTGCATCTTATTGCATTAAGATTATGATGAACCCCGTAGATTAGAGCAATGGTTTTAGGATCATGAAAAGTTCATGCTAGTGAGACCTAAAATTTCAAAACCTTAATCTTAAACATTCCTAGTCGTAGAAGTATTGAGTTGGGGATGAATATTCCGAATAGACTAGCAAATCCTATGTATACTCGATGGAGAGAATGGCTGATCTTATAAGCCACTTTGTGGGACACTAATACAAAGATGTGAATGCTCATTAGAAAATGAGTTCACTGAATTGATCCGCTGACATGGAGCCTTACTTGTATGTCAAAAAAATGGTTCTCTAAGTGGGAGTTGTGCAAATGATCCTTAAACCTGAAACCACCATAGAATCTTGTGCACATGAATCATATTTTGGTTCATACCCTGGCATGACTTAAAGACATGTATGGGATATTCTGGATATGATGGAATGTATATGGAGATTGTGAGTAGGTCAATAAGAAATCGATTACTCCTAGTAAGAGAAGATGTTATCCTATGTATTCTCATCTTTGGATGACTCAGAAAGTCTTTGGCCAAAGCAGAATAAAGATTGAATAGGATTTCTAATACTTCGTCATTGGAGTCATCATTAATTGATAAAGATTCAATGTGAATATATGTTTGAGTTTGATATAATTTCATACTCATGAACATATTCGAGGTGCAAAGATGATTTGATGTAGCTGCAATAATTTAATAAAAGTCTAGCGCAAGAAATAAAGAAAATCTCAGCAACAATTTAATCCAGAAACATATTAGCAGCATTCATAAGAAGTAAAGACGATAGACCAACAACTGAGATCAATACATCTTAGTTTTGATGTGACAGTCAGAGAGTTTGGTTTCATCGAAAATAAGGATGAACTGTGTGTGTGTATAAGAAGATAAGTGAAAGTGCTATTATCTTCTTAGTTTTATATGTCGATGACATAATACTCATTGGGATTGATATCCCAATATTATAATCGATCAAGACTTGGCTATCAAATAAATTTTTCATGAAAGACTTTGGTGAGGCATCCTATATATTGGATATAAAGATCTATACAGATAGATTTAAAAAGATACTAGGCTTATTTCAATCTCGATACATAGACCTTGTGTTAAAGAGGTAAAACATGGAAGCAAGTAAAAGAGGTTACCTGCATGCAAGTCATAGCATACATCTCTCAAAAAAAATGTATCTTAAGACATCAAAGGAAAGGAAGAGAATGAGTGAAATCCCTAATGCTTCGACTGTGGGATCGATCATGTACGCCATACTATGTACCAGACCTGATGTAGCTTATGCTTTAGGCATAGCTAGCAAATTTCAAGCTGATCTAAAAGAGGATTATTGAAAAGCTGTAAAAAATATTCTTAAGTACCTGAAAAGGACTAAAGATGTTTTTCTTATATTTGGAGGATCAAAATTAAAACTAGAAGGATATACAGACTCTAATTTTCAATCTGATTCAGATGATAACAAATCTATATTAGGATATGTGTTTATCCTGAATGGTGGAGCAGTAAGTTGAAAGAGTTTCAAACAGCAGACTGTAGCTGACTTAACCCCAGAGGCAGAATACATCACTGCTAGTGAAGCCGTCAAGAAAGCTATCTGGACGAAGAAATTTATCACAGAATTAGATGTGATTTTTGATATAGAACGACCAATGCCACTCTATTATGGGCCGTTGCTCAAACCAAAAAATCTAAGTCTCATCAAAAGTCCAAGCACATCCTCAGACGCTTCTATCTCGTTCGAAAAATTATCGAGAGACAAGATGTAGTAATAGAACGAGTCGATACTAAGAACAATATAGTAGACCCTTTCACCAAAACCATACCGCCCAGCTATTTGATCGTCATCTCGATCGTATGGGATTGAGATACAAAGATGATTGACTTTAGTGTAAGTGAGAGATTGAAAAATTAATACCTTACTTGCCAATTGCATAAGTAATGCGATAGAACTTTTCTATATAAAATTTCAACTCATGTAATGACATTGTTTGTTTATAAATGAAGTATTTTTTATTCATCATTGCAGCTGCATCTTATTGCATTAAGATTATGATGAACCCCACAGATTAGGACAATGATTTTAGGATCATGAATAGTCCATGTCAGTGAGACCTAAAATCCAAAAATCCTAATCTTAAACATTCCTAGTCATATGAGTATTGAGTTGGGAATCAATGCTCCGGATAGACTAGCACATCTTATGTATGCTCAATGGAGAGGGTGGCTGATTTTATAAGACACTTATGTGGGACACTAATATAAGAATGTGGGTGCTCATTAAGAAATGAGTTCACTGAATTGACCCACCGACATGGAGCCTTACTTGCATGTCAAAAAGATAGTTTTCTAAATGGGAGTTGTGCAAGTGATCCTTAGACCTAAGACCATTATGGAATCTTGTGCATATGAATCCATGTTTTGGTTCATACCTAGATATGACTTAAAGACATATATGGAATGTTCTGGATATGGTAGTATGTGTATGGAGATTACAAGTCGGCCAATAAGAAATCGATCACTCTTAATAAGAAAAGATGTCATCCTATGCATTCTCATCTCTAAATGACTTAGAAAGTCTTTGGTCAAAGAAGAAAGAATATTAGATAGGATTTGTAATACTTCATCATTGGAGTCATCACTAATTGATGGAGAATCAATATGAAGGTATTTGAGTTTGATATGATTCTATACTCATGAATATATTTGGAGTGTAGAAATGATCAAAGGATTGAATTGTAAAGTAACTTGCTGCTGAAAAGCATATTTGGTATTTCTATCAAATTCTACATCTTCTGGATAGTCATAATACGTTGCTAAACATCAATCTTGACTTGTAGGTTTAATTGAATTAAAGTGTTTAATTCGATCTTCAATTAGAAAAAATTCTAATTGTTGAACTTGGATCGATGCGATTTGAACCTTAATCGATTAGAGAGATTCTAATCAAATTAGGCCAACTTGCATATGGACCTACTGCTGATTAGATGTGAAACTCAATAGGTCATAGATATAAAAAAATTGATGAAAAACTCATTTGATATGGTTGATTAAAATTTTGGATCCAATCAGATTACCGATAAGCATACTAGTACATGTGGAAACCCTAGCTCCTTGAATCGAATGCATTTTTTATTCGAATCTTGCTATTTGATCAAACCAAATTGAGCCAAGGCTGAATTTAGATTTGGATCAGGATGTAGCAGCTATTGGACGGTGCCACATAGCCTTATCAACGCCAACAGATAAGAGTCCCAGGGGCTTGGGACTCTTGGCACTAAATTGAAAAGGGGCGCACACCCTCTCTATTTTTGGCATGCAAAAGGATCAGAGTCCTTCTGCTTTGGGTCTCAGACCCATGTGGCATTTTGATCAGCCCTCCATCTTCTTTGGTACTTATTTTAAAGTCTTAATTGGCTTTAGAATGGCCGTGAGACTCCTTGAAGTGTTGGCACGGGCGCAGGTGATCTGCAGATCGCACGAAAGGATGCTTGAAGTGTGCTTTTGCTTTAAGCAGAAGGAGCCCCTTATCCTCTGGCCATTTGAATTCAGATTCAAATGGGCTTGCCACATGGCAAAACCAAAGGCCATCTGATTTCAAATGGGATGCCAAATGCATCCTTCTTTTTTCTCACGCATGCGAGGAAAACAAGTGGAACCACGTATCATTTCCGATAAGTCCTGCTTGAAGACTCTTTGTTTTTTGATACGCTCTTTCAGATGGGGCGCGGCTTCTCATCTGGCGCCCCCTCTCATCCTATTTTAAAGGGGACGGCAGATGGGTTAAGGTATTCAAACAAGTTCCATTCCACTTGCTATTTCCCTCTCCTACAACTCTAGTTCTTAAGACAAGATCTTATTCTTTTAAGACAAGCCTACTTCTATTAGGACAAAGGTTTAGGAAGTCTTAAAGGAGGAGTTTAAAGCCTAAAAGAGGTTTCGAGAGGTTCAAACTCGGTTCTGAAGAAGGGTTTGATCAAATTCAAAGCAAAAGAATTCTTAGTGCAACAATTCTTCAGCAAAGTGTAAAAAGAGCACTGTCCTTGGATCAATTTCTGTGTGGAGTACTATTGGAGGGCAGACACTTGTATGCCTGTGAAAATTATTAGCATATACAAGTATTCTTCTTATCCTGTTTATTTATTTTTATGCCTTGATTTATATTATCAAGGGATTCTGGGCTTTAGGGTTTCGGCGTTAGGTGTTCTTAATAAAAATTTTTGCAACACCTTGACCTTCCGCTGTGCAACCCATAACTCTACAGACGGAGGAGCTGCAGGCGGAGGGCACATGCGAGGGGGGTGGGGGGAGGAGGGGGGTGGGTTGAGCGATGGGTTTCATATGATTTTTTTTTAGGAATAATTTTATCCAAAATTTTTGTTGCAATATTACCAAATAAGTAATAATCTGGATAGCCACCCCTTCCCAAGGCAATCTGTATTACCACTCAGAAAGCACATCAAACATAGTAATCCAATGGGTCCACTTTAAATTGCTAGCAATTTGGATAGATTGCCAACTACCGCAACCTCAATATGTTCAAAGAAAATTGTAAGAGATCTCTCTGCCTGTAGGAGCTTGACTCCTCATGAGAATGGATGTGATCTTCTCTCTCGGCAAAACAGCAACCGCCACACCCATTTTCAGTTTAATGAGCATCCCAACTTGAAAGCTAATGCGTATTCAATGGAATGTCCATATCTCAAATGACTTAATAATGTTAAAAGCATCAAAGGAATCTTAAATTATCAAAAATTGTGATCATTGAACATGCCCAAGTAATAGCTCAATAACGAATCATTAATCATTAACAGAAAAGGTTATGTCCAGAAACAGCAAATACCTATACATCGGTATGTGTGCACTTGAACATAACAGCATGCTGTCAAGATCTTTATCTTTAAACTTTGCTCCTTGTCACCTGATTTTCTTGGGCTCTAATTCACTTTTCTCTAGGTACTAAAACCATTTGCCTTTTGCAATTTCTCAATAAAGCTTAAGAATACAATGCCAACAACACTGCACCGATAAGTTGTGTCTAGATCTCTTTAACACATGATATCAAAGCATTAATTAAGGGTTCAAACACTTGTTTCTGTCAAAGAAGTGGCTAGTTACAAATGACTGATTTTCTTCAAGATATTAAAGATTTCTATGCAGCTTAAACAATTTCGATGCTCAAGACACCCATCAAGCAACTGCAAAAGCACCCTTCTCCCTCTTGAACTCCATTCTATTTTTCCATAATATTACTTAATTTAATTGAAAAGCTAGCATCTAACATGAAGAATAACCGTGATGGAAAACATGACCAGACACTGATTGATTTAATGCTTCAACCTATAATCCGAGTATTTCTCAAAGAAAAAGACTGTATCTATCACCTTATACTTTTCTTTTGACGCAACGCTATCATCCACATGGGGTTACAAATTTATTTCTTCAAAAGTCAATGCAAAGCAGAAGTATCCATGCCATAATAAAACAAAATCTCGATAACTTGTAAAAAAAAAAAAGGCATCCGATCAAGAACTGATAGAATCAAAAGAAAATTTTTTTGATTTTTTTTATAAGAAAAAGAGGAGATTTGAGAAACGAAAGAGAGAGAAGAAGGGTAATGACCTGGTGCTTGGTGAGTCGGCGGCGAATGGCGCGAGTCTTTTTGGGGCGGAGATCGAGCGGCTGGTACTTCTTCTTCTTGTACGCCTCCCGCAGCACCTCCTTCTGCTTCTGAGAGATCACCGTCAGCACCCGCGCGATCGAGAGCCTCACCACTTTGCTGCAAAACCAGAAACAAACGCCGTGAGCGCCTTCCAATGGAGATCAAACGCTTAGATGGAAAGGAAACAGGAGCTTACATCTTGGATAGCTTGTTGGGGGCGCCGCCGGTGACCTTGGCGACGCGGAGGAGGGCGAGCTCCGCCTTGAGGTCCTTCAGCTGGTTCAACAGATCCGCCTTAGACTTCCCCCGTAGCTCGTGGACCTTAATCCTCGCTGCCATGAGAAGAAGAAGGAGGAGGTGAGCGAGAACGAGAGCGAATGGATCCAAGGGAATCAGGAAAAGGGAATGGAGATCAAGTCCTTACCCATTGGAAGCGGATCGAGATCTCTTCTGCCCTACTCTCCCTCGGCTCGGGCGAGACGAAATGGCGGCAGGGTTCCCAAAGGTAGAAAAGTCGTATAGAGACAGGTAGGAAAACCCTAAATTCTGTGATGGGCTTGGGATTAACTGGGCTCTTTTATTTCAAAACACCAGCCTATTGTTATATTGAGAAATTCTTTGTGCACTGCGGATGGCAACGCCGTCCGCAGTGATGGCTCACGCATAGAGTTGGAGTGCAGCACGTATATATATATATTTTTTTTTTCTTTCGGCTCTGTGTGTGAGCCAACCATCGTAGATAATGAGTGTGGTTTCGCACCACCCACGGTGCACAAAAAATTTCATTTGTTATTTTGAGTGGGTTGGATTTGGAGTCCATTGGCCTGCCTGCTGGGCCACTTAACTAGTTTGGAAAATCAGACGTAATTTTTAGATAACTTTTCGTTATCCTCACTTTTGATTCTGTACATGAGCCAATCATCCTAGATAATGAGTGTGATTCCGCACCACCCATGGTGCACAAAAAATTTCATTTGTTATTTTGAGTGGGTTGGATTTGGAGTCCATTGGCCTACCTGCTGGGCCACCTAACTAGTTTGGAAAACCAGACGCAATTTTTAGATAACTTTTCGTTATCCTCAACAGCTAAACCAGTGCCAGGATAAAGCGGGATAAGATGGGTTAAAACTTAATTTGTGTTTGGATAACATAATTTTAGCCCATAAACATTACCTAGTAGTCTACTACCACGGTGTAGTTGACAGTATGATGAATATTTTTCTGTTGAAAATGTCAGAAACGTCCATGTTTTTTGATAACCTTTTCGTTACTGAATGATTAGGTTGCAAAAAGGATTATTAGGTTTGCTGGGGGTACGATTTATTCAAGTGAGATTTGAGCTACAGAAATATAAATTTATTACGACCAACTCTCTATCGTCTATCATCGAGAACGAACATCTGTAAAATAATATCCATGCAAACCGAATTTGTGTCCAACGGAGACCCCCCGATACCTAAATCAGAGAGAAAAGTTGATGAATAGGAGTTGAATGTAAGCAATAGTAGAAATTTGGCCTTGAGTTGGCTTACCAGTCCTGTTTCTCTTATCCCATTTTATAGATGAGGTTTTCGTAACCATCGAACGTGGTTCCGTATTTATGACGCTAAATCATCGGATCATAATCGCGTAGTGAATCATTAATTTCCACTGATCGCGCCGTGCTATGCGGTCGATAACTGTTCGTGATGGTTATAGTATGTTGAGCAGATTAGCCGACTATATGTCAGTAGAATCGATCATATGTCGGTAGAATCCATGAGCAACAGTCAGCAATTAGTTCTGTTATATCGATGGTCTAAGTCGTCCGCTGTCGATCAGTAGTAGTCGAATCATTAGTCGATCAGCCGACAATAGGTCGGTGTAGTTCGCTCAATTGGTCAGTTGAGAGTAGCGTCGGCCTGCTTGGTCGATGTTCAATCGGTAGTCGCTTTCAGGGTCATATCTGTTTGTGGGGCCAGAGTCAAGTGTCGGTCGGTCTGCGCTGGAGATCGATCGGTTTATAGGGATCGGTCGTCTATCCCAATAGTTGCCCCCAACTTCTGAGTCCAATGATGAGTCACCGCGTGCATCGCCACGTGGTCAGTTGCCTTGGACGAAAATAGTTGTTGTCTGTCATGTCAAATCCTGACTCTGCCACCATATTCTCTGGAGTACGGCCGATCAACCACTTTATCGTCTTTGAGCTGTCGTATCAGCAGAAAGATTTGGTGTCAAGCATCGTTTGCGGAAGGTGAGCCGACACCAGACGTTATATCGGGAAGGTGAACCGACATCGTGCAATTTGATTTTGGCATGTAGATTTCCGTCACGTGTCGGGATGTTATTGGGTCGGAGCTGTACACATGGATGGAGGTGATGTGGTTTAATCTGGTGCAGATGCATCGAACCGTCGAATCGATGATGGATCCAGATGCTACCACGTGTCATCATCCGACGTAGTCTCGATCTGACTGCTTTCATTCGGGCCGTTAGGCATTCCTCTATATAAAGGACTGCTGTCAGTCAGGTATCCATCCCTCATTTTATCTCTTCTGGTGGGAGAGCTTTGCCAGAGAGCTACTTTCATGCGAAAACATTCTTTGTTGTTTTCTCTTTGAGTTCCTTTGGATTTTTGATAGTTCTTCCAATAGGTGAGATTCCTACAGGGGGTGGTTGGTCGGAGGTTCCGACCAACGACTCCCTATCAGGCCCGAGAGTTTTCTTATTCTCGAGTCCGATTGTTGGTCGGTTTCGGAAGTGACATTGCGCTTCAGACCGATGTCAGCTTTTCACTCTTGATGCCGATGGTGGGGTCAACGACTCGTTACCGTATATCTCGCATCCCTATCTCAGCTGCACGGTCAAGGTCATCTTCTGTGGTGGACGAAAATCTGAAGCCCTAATTTAGCTCTTATACGAGGAGGGTGTGGTCGTCGATCGGATGAGACCCTCTCTATTTTCGTAGGAGTAGGTCAAGCTGTTGATGTGGTTGGCCGAGTAATGTGATCGATCAGTCATCTTCACAGCTTAACTCGAGTCGTATCATCTCCTGAGTTGGAAGGTAGAGTTTGTCGAAGAAGCCGATTCAAGGTGGGCCTGTCGATTCTTCAGTGGAGCGAAGGGCGGCGATGAAGATTAGTCGGCATTTTTTTTGGTTTCTCTTTTTATAAAGAAAGATGTAATCGGACTTCGGTTCAATTTTGTAATCTTTCTTTTTTGATAATGAAAGAAGTACTTTTGTTCTGAAATGCTCCTCTGTATCGTCGAGTCTGCAATGTTGTTTGTAGAATAATCTCTGAATGTAGATCGTAGATCCGATCATTTCGCAGACTTTGTAAAATCTGCTAGTCGCATAGTTTCCGACGTATTTAGTTAGG
The DNA here is from genome assembly GCF_000442705.2 of Elaeis guineensis. Taxonomy (NCBI): domain Eukaryota; kingdom Viridiplantae; phylum Streptophyta; class Magnoliopsida; order Arecales; family Arecaceae; genus Elaeis; species Elaeis guineensis. Next base: position 128,777,043 of record NC_025997.2, on the reverse strand, counting down.
ATAACGATGGTAAGTCGAATATCCATTACCCGAAGCTTGATCGAATTTATATGTAGTATTGTTTAATAATCAATGGCAAGCTGAATATCCTTCGACTGGCCGCGGCCATATCGGTATAATTTCAATCCGACCTTGATCGTCTTGGTATTTTGCCTTTCTTAGTTGATACTAAGTCGGCAAATTAGCCAGCTGTTTCAATGGAAAGCTGACTATGAGGACAGCACGACTTTTATGGCGAAAGTCTGCATCATCGGTGTTAGCCTCCAGTTGTAGTTGGTGGATCGATTCTGCAAGGGAACGAAATGTAGTCGATGTCGAGATAGTCGATCCTCTGACTTTTACAGTGAAAGTCGAAGTATATTCGATGTCGAGATAATCGATCTTTTGACTTTTACAGTGAAAATTGAAGTATATTTGATGTCGAGATAGTCGATCCTCTGACTTTTACGATGAAAGTCAAAGCATATTCAATGTCGAGATAATTGATCTTCTGATTTTTACAGTGAAAACCAAAGTATATTCGATATCGAGATAGTCGATCCTCTGATTTTTACAGTGAAAGCCTGCATACTTGATATCCCTTTAAAATCACAGTCGGGATGTCGGTTTTTGTAAGAGGACCGAAATATAGTCGACATTAAAGCAATTGATTCTTTGAATAGTTACATTCGGAAGGAAGTCGAGTAAAATAAAACATCTGTCGTGCTTTTATTAGCTAATTGTCGAAACAACAACAGCATCATCGTGAGAAGTTTGAATTCTTCGAACATCCTCTTTTGAGAAAGTTATTACATTGAGTTGTTGTCGTTTTGCCAGCTCTTCTTTGGGAGTTATCTCTCAGTTTAGTCGTCCGGAGATCATATTGATGACTCCCGCAGTTGGCTGATTATTTACAACTTTCTCAGTCGGTTGGGATTGTCGATTGGTGGAAGGATGAGTCGGCGGATCCCTCCGATATTTTTTGAGATAGCCTCATCATATCAAGGCCTCTATCTCATCCCTGAGCTGGATGCATTATTCGATGTCGTGACTATGGTCACGATGAAACCGATAATACTTCTTTCGATCGTGACTTCTCAATGGTGCTTTCATCAGTAGAGGATGTCGTAGATATCCTGCTCCTTCGATCTCCATGAGGATCTACGCACGAGGAGTAAAAAGAGGGGTATAGGAGTCATACCTGTTATATATCGACCTTGGACTCCGTCGTTAGGATGAGACTCGCTTATTAGATGGGGGCCTACTTGATTCGGCTGGAGCTCCACTCTTCTTTTGCTTTTTCTTCTGACTTTTGCCTTCTGTTTGGCATCGATCAGAAGCTCCTTCATCTGTGCGCATGTATTTGTACGTGCACTCCAAGAGTTTAGCATATGTCTGAGGGAGAGTCTTATCCAGTGCATACGTGAATCGAGATCCCCTCAAACCTCTTTTCATGATCGATACCTCTTTTCATGATCGATATGGCTATGTCTTCGTTGAGGTCCTTGACCTCGAGCGTGGCCGCATTGAATCGGGCCACAAACTTCTGAAGTATTTCAGTCTCTCCTTATTTGATCGAGAAGAGACTATCCGAGGTTCATGGCAGCCTCTGACTGGTGCTGAAGTGGGCCACAAAAGAATGTTTCAGCTGCCCGAAAGAGTGGATACTTTCCGATCGAAGCCCGAAATACCAGGCTCGAGCAGCTTTCCGAAGTATGGTTGGGAAACCGATGCATAGAAGGGCGTCTGTTGCCCCTTGGATTGTCATGAGAGCCTTGTAGCTCTCAAGGTGATCAACTGGATCGGTGAAACCGTCATAGAGTTCCACCTGCGGCATCTTGAATCGAGTCAGGATCGGTTCATCCAAGACATGTCGAGAGAGAGGTTGGGTGGTACAAAAATCAAAATCATTTGAAGGCTTCTGACCATCTATCTGAAGTTGGGCGAGATGGCGGTCGATTTTTTCGAGCTTACGTTCGTAGTCTTCAAGCCACTGATGGTGGGAAACTCCAGATGTTGAACCTCCCGATGAGTTAGAGGGAGAAGCAAACGGTGTTCGCAGTCACTTTCCCTTCCTTGTCTGATCCAACAGAGAAGGAGAGGGGCATCGTGAATGGTGGGTAACACATCGAGAGCGTCATGAGTGCCACTGCTCGTCCCGATGAGAGAGCCGAGACAGCCGCTCTGGTGAAGGAGACTATCATGGATGACGGTGGCTGTGTCTAGATGGCACCAAATGCACCATCAGTTGCTCTGTCGGCAGCTGTAGTGGTTGGGTCTGCTGCTGCTGGAGGCTTCTGACCGCCTTTGTAAGAACATTCATTTACTGCACGATTGCAGCAATCTGGACGTCCGTGGTGATCACAGATCGCGGAGAACTGGGCTCTGCTACCAGAGGCAGGGGAGGAGCCTCTTCCCGACGGGAAGAGTGCCTCACCGATCCGATTGCTGTTAACCGTTAAGCTCTAGTTTTCGTCATTGCGAGTTTTCTTCTCCCCTACCTAGCGCACCAATCTGTTGCGGCCAACTCTCCGTCGTCTATTGTCAGGAATGAACACATGCAAAACAGCATCCATGCAGACTGAATTTATATCGGACGAAAATCCTCCGATGCCTAAGTCAGAGAGAAAAGTTGGTGAACAAGAGTTGAATGCAAGCAATAGTAGAGTTTTAGTCCTGAGTTGGCTTATCAGTCCTGTTTTTCTTACCTCCTTTTATAGATGAGATTTTTGTAACCGTCGGATGTTATCCCATATTTTATGGTGCTAAATCATCGGGCCATAATTGCGTAGTGAATCGTTAATTCTCATTGATCGCACCGTTATATACGGCCGATAACCGTTCATGATGGTTATGGTATGTTGAGCAGATTAGCCGACCATATGTTGGTAGAACCGACCATATGTCGGTAGAATTTATGAGCAACCGTCGGCTAGTAATTCTGTTATGTCAATGGTCTAAATTATCCGCTATCGATCGATAGTAGTCGAATCACTAGTCGGTCAGCCGGTAATAGGTTGGTGTGGTTCGCTCAGTTGGTCGGTTCAGAGTAGTGTCGGCCTGCTTGATCGATGTTCGGTCGGTAGTCGCTTTCAGGGTCATGTCTGTTTTTGGGGCCAGAGTTGGGTGTCGGTCGGTCTGTGCTGGAGATCAATCGATTTATGGGGGTCGGTCGGTTTATCTCAACAAATTATGTCCGAGTGTATTTGAGCTAATAGCCCTACAAAGAACTCAATGTAGGTAGTCTATCACAAAACTAATGCAAGCTTTCAACTCGAATCCAACCAACCCTAATATCCGATTAAAAATTTTGGACCGAGCCCAACCCAAGTCCCAGATTACTGATCGAGCAAGGTTGGACTCAGTGTCAGTGGCCCAAGTTGCATCCCTGCTGGCCTGCTAGTGGAGCCCAACCCAAGTAGATCCATGTATTCTTACGGCCCATTTATAGTAACTTGCAGTAGATGGGGTTGAAGAGTTTGACATCCGATAACTTTTAGAGGGTGCTTGGTTAGGGAGAATTGAAATCTGAAATGAAAATTGAAATGGGTGACTACCATTCCAGCTGCTTGATTGGAGGGAGTCTCATTCCGATTTCGATTCTAGGATAGAACGGAAATAGTCTAATCTATCAAAACTCAATTCGTACTCTCTCCCATGGATTCAAATTTTTATTCCAATTTCGATCATGAACCAAACGCTTGAGGAGATTTGGTCATTCCGATTCCGATTCCAATTCATTCTAATTTTTATTTTGATTTCGATTTCGATCATGAACTAAACACCTTCTTAATAGTTTCAACAAGTTCTATGGCAATTCCTATGTAACATTATCCTTATACAATGGGAAGAATAAAACCATCAAAAAGTAACTAACAACCAGGGAAAGCACCTAAAACAATTTGCTGATGGAAGCCTGTCCCACATGCAACCCCCTAAACAGCTGTTAGCCTTGATTTTTCAAGATTATCCATCCTAGTTCACATTAATTTAGATTTTTCTAGTTTAAACATGTGTTGAACATTTGAAAAATGGTCATTGTCGATAATTATTTGTCATAGTTTCTGTTTTGTTACAAGATAAATAGCTGTAATGTGTTATTTTTGTTGTTGACAAAAATTATTAGGTTTTAATTATGTTACGTGGAGTTGGATCGACAAATTCTAAACGAGTATTGCAGTTTGTTGATTTATATATTTCTTCCCATACGCATGGTGAGCGGTTGAATTTTAGAGCGCTTTAAATTTTTATTTGATGTCAACAAATGTGAGGGAAGGGTGAGGAATCTTACCCCTTTTTCTTTTTGCAAGTTGATAATAACTACTGTGTACCTGGTGACAAGTGCCTTGTGACTTTATGGCAATGTGAATTCTCTACCCTTGAAAGGCCTAGCTCTAATATCTTGCTGGACGATCACAAGACTTTTATTAAAACCTTTTCACCTGTACGTAGAGATATCAATCACCACATTTGAGTCTCTTTCGCCAACAATTTGGATCGCAAGTCAATAATCCCCACTAGTTCTTTGATTCTTACAGCTTCTGTTTAGGGGCATTTATCAGATACCACTTTTTCAATACCCAACTGACAAACTTAAATGAAACAAGGTTTCTTTTTTGTCAGGTCAACTACTTACAACCATGAGTTCAACTACTTGCAACCATTAACTCCATGCCTTGAAGATACTAGTTCTTGATTGGACATGCCCTAAGTTATGGCTTTCGTTACAATGGCGACCTCTTTTAATCTCATGCATGAATAATTTGAAAATAATAAATATTTCGGCTCTTTCTCATTTGTACATAGCCAAAATTTTTGCATTTCAAAATAATATGGTCAGAAAATTTAAGAAAAATCTAAAAATAAAAATCAAAGATTTGAAAAGAATTCAGATAAAAGAGAATTAAAAAAATAAAATTATAAAAATATGATATTTTCAAATACTTTTAAATTTATTTACTTAAAAATAAGTACAGAAAAAATAAAAATTACAAAAGGCCGTAAAGGATTATCCTTATTAGCCATGACATATGGTACCATTAATTTGTAGTGCATAAAAATTAATTCATGAATAAATAATAAAATTTATGTATAGTTAGAGAATAATTGAATTATTTTGGATCAATTCATTTATGGAAAGCAATTCAGAGAATCATTTGATTAAGAGAAAAAAATGATAATAATTCGAGAATTTCTCAATAATTCAAAGAATTGTGTAAGTATGCATCTATACTGGTCGACAACCAACATGTTATATAATTTTTTTAAAAAAAATATATATGCGCACACACGCACACTTATCATTGCTGAATTGTTGTGTCTGATGGACACTATCAGTCCTCGTTCTATTGGTTAAGTTTTGAAGTTATTGATTAGTTAACAAGATACCAAAATACAGCTTTTCTGGAGGTCATGAATTCAAGATGAAATAAGATTTTTAAATAATTGTAGATGATATTAATGATATTGAAATAGCAATTGCATAACAAGTCTCGTATGGAAAGGAGAGTCGTAGAGCTATTTGGATTAGGACCGATGTTAGCTCCTTGTAACCAAGGAAAATTAGATGGATTTGCCTTCATGTGTCTCAAAAACTATTTTAATTTAGTCTTTTGCTATAAAATATGTATTTATCTTTGTGGTGTGAATGTGTGGAATTTTTTTAAAAATATTATTTTTTAAAAATTTAATTTTAAATCTATCATCCATCTCAACTAACTTCAGAAAATACGACAGATGGGCTGATCGGATTGGGACGTGACGAAATCACATGCTCTTCAAGGGAAGCCAGATTTGAAATTGAACATATGATTACAAAGTGATGTGGCCTCCCACAGTGAAGGTTTTGAAATTGAAATTAAAAAATAAAATTACATGTTGAAAATGCTATTTCACTATGAAATTACATGTTCAGCATGCAATTTCATATTGTATTTTTCCTCCTGTAAGAGGAAAAAAAGATGGGTCACGGAAGAGGCAAAGATCGATCACGAGATGAGGAGAAGATCGATCGTAAGAGGAGAGATCGAATGAGACTGTTGGGAGGGGGAGAGGAGGACGGTTGCGGAGGGGATGATAAAAAAAGAAATAAAAATATTTTAATTTTAAATTATGAGAGGTCACGCCATCAATTTAGTTCATCTTAAAATCATATATATTATATGCAATTTCATCGTGTGTGTCGTTCGTTTGTCATATTTTGAGAGATAAATTGTGATAGGGGTTGGTTAGGAGTTAAATATTAAAAAAAATCCGAATATGTGTAGACATCCCTCAGATCCCTGTAAGTTTGTGCAGTCTACATTTTGTTGTTTTCAATGACAAGGCATTGCATGACCATTTGGTGGGCTTCATTTCAAAAAAGGACGTGGCATCAAAGCACAAAAGAAAAGAGCAACCCATTAAATGCGTCTTTTGAGTCCTTTCGTCTTCAGGCCTCTAGCAAACACGTCTATCGCATCATTTCCTTTTTTTTTTTTTTTTTCTTTTCTCTTCTTCTTTTTCTTCTTCTTCTCCTTCTTCTTTTTCTTTTTTTTTTTCTTTTTTTTTTTGACTTCAAAGGAAACAAGGTACTAGCCCGGATGGCACCATAATGCCATCATCATGGTCGGTCTCTGATATTTGAATACTTTTCAGAAAAGGAATGGGAGGATGTGTGAAAAAAAAAAACAGGAAAACTTAACAGACTCCGTTAACAAGTTCCTTTCTCGTAAATCATACGGCATCAGAGAAAACTCAACAAATCAAGGGCACATTTTATTTGAGGAAGTTTGACTCGGAAATAGAAACGGAAGTAATGACTCCCTCGCTGCATTGACAGATTCTATTCATATTTTGATTTCAAAGAAGATGATAATGTTGAAGATATTTCGACTAATCCCGATAATAACTTAGCAGGGGCGGCTGAAGGACAAGACCACCGAAGCCCTTGCCTTAGGCCCCCGTCTCCAGAAGGCCCCCCGCTCGGTGCTCGCTCGCATCCGGCATCGCGGCGACGCGGTCCAGCCTCCGCCTCCGAGTCCGGTGTCCCGATCCAGACGTCCAGCCTCCGCCTCTGACGTCTCGGTCCCGCCTCCAAGCTCTCCACGCTCCATCAGTGACCGCATCCCGACGTCCCGATCCCGTCTCCGGCATCCCGATCCCGCCTCCAAGTCCAGTCGCGGTCCAGCCTCCGCCTCCACGCCTCCACCTCCGGCCGTCTGGACTCCGACATCCCGCCGTCTCGGTCCCGCCTCCATGCTCCATCAGTGACTGTGACTGCATCGACCGATCGGCGCATCCCAGCATCCCGATCCCGCCTCCGCCTCCGGCGTCCCAGTCCCGCCCCGCCTCCAAGTCCACGCTCCACGGCTCCACCAGTCCCGATCTCTCCGGCCCGGCAAGGCCTCCCCGGCCGGCAAGGCGGCAAGGCAAGAGCAAGACCACCAGGAGCCAGGAGGTGAGGAGGTCCAGCCGTCCAGGACCACCACCGGTAAGTTTCTTCTTTTTTTGTTTTTCGGCACTCCCCCTCCGCCCCGCTTGGTGCGCTGGGCCGGCGGGCCGCCGGTCTGCCTTCGTTTCTCGAAAGCCGGAGCCCGGAAGAAGGCCCCTCCCTGGCTCCTGTCGGACCCTGCGGCCTGCGCAGCCCCCAAGTCCCCCCTTCCCGCTCGGTCCGAGGGTGAGAAGTCGCCTGTCGCGGGCCTCGCGGCTCGCCGACGGTCGATCGGCTGGTGACCGATCACAGCCACAGAAGATAAAAGGGCTGTGCCGCCGTGGCATCAATTTTTTTTTTAAAAAAAATCAAAACACGTGGCCGGTGGCTGATGGGCAGGTAGCGTGGCTGCGTGGGATGGTGGGAGAGCGTGGGAGAAAGAAAAAAAAAAGGGGCGGCGGGCGGCTTGCATTAACAGCGTTACAATGGTAATTAATCCGATCCAACCACTTCAACGGAAAAATTTCAACGGTCATTTTTTTTTTATAAAACTAATCTGAATTGCTTCTTTTTTTTATATTATTATATTTAGACAATTGATAAAAATATTGTAGAATAGTGTTGCAGTGGATGCTCCATATTTTACACAGCATTCAACAATCGGGTACTATTATTCTCATTTGCAATCAGCATTGGACAATCGGATACTATTATTCTAATCTTTATCTATTTTTTTATTTAATTTAAAATTTATATTATATTATTATATATTATCTTTATTTTATTTAATATTTGATTCATTGAATTAAAAATTTTGATTGTTGATCTTGTATTGGCTATTTAAGAAATATAAAATAATTATAATAGTTATATCTTTTTGATAATTCATAATAAGAATTTAAATATGTCAACTCAAAAATATGAATCTGATTATTCAAAGCTTCAAAAAAAAAAAAATTGAAAGTTTAATACAATCTCAAAAAGGAGCTCTTGATAAATTCTTTACAAGTAATACAAATAATAAATTAAAAAATATTGATGAATGTTCTTTAAATGAACAAGTTAATAATTTTTTAGAATTAAATGATAATAAAATATTAGAACAAGAAAAAGTCAATGAAGAGATTCAAGATAATCTTCAAAGTCATAGTGAAGAAAATTAATCGGTTAATTTAAATGATTGCATTCCTAAAAATGTTTATGATCCAAGTCAATGGATAAATATTGATACAAATTTGAGAGATATTAGTAGAAAAAGGTCCGATTAGAATTGATGATATAGATTTTCCTAAAGATGAATTTTCAAGATATTTTTTTACTACATACTATATTCAAAAGTTGACAAACGGAGAGAAGCATGAAAGAAGATGGCTAGTTTATTCAAAAGACTTAGACAGAGTATTTTATTTTTGTTGTAAATTATTTAATTCTGCTTCTAATATAAGTAAACTAGCTAATGTTGGTAGTAGAGATTGGAGAAATCTTAGTGCTAAACTTAAGAGTCATGAGATGAGTAATGAGCATGTTATTAATATGTGTTCATGGATTGATTTAGAAATGAGACTATTGAAAAATAAAATAATTGATAAAAGTATTCAAGAACAAATAAATAAAGATGAAGAACATTGAAAAAAAGTCTTATTAAGAATTTTTGCTGTAGTAAAAACTCTTGGTAAAAATAATTTAGCTTTTCATGAAAAAAATGAAAAGATCTATCAAATAAATAATAGAAATTTTTTAAGTCTAATTGAAATGATTGCAGAATTCGATCCAGTAATGCAAGAACATATTCGACGTATTAAAGATGATAAAATTCATACCCATTATCTTGGACATAATGTACAAAATGAATTGATAAATTTGTTAGCAAATAAAATTAAAAATAAAATTATTAAAAAAAATTTAGAAGCAAAATATTTTTCAATAATACTTGATTGCACTCCAGATATAAGTCATCAAGAGCAAATGTCTTTTATATTGCGATGAGTAGATATTTCATCAAGTCCAATCAAAATTATGGAATATTTTTTTAAATTTTTAAAAGTAGATGATACAACTGGAAAAGATCTTTTTGATGTCATTATGGATGAAATAAAATATATTGGACTTGATATTAATAATTTAAGAGGACAAGGATACGATAATGGATCTAATATGAAGGGCAAACAGCAAGGAGTGCAAAAAAGACTTTTAGATATAAATCCTAGATCCTTTTATACACCATGTGGTTGTCATAGTTTAAATTTAGTACTGTGTGATATGGCTAGTTCTTGTACTAAAGCTATATCATTTTTTTGGAGTAGTACAATGTATCTATTCACTATTTTCTTCTTCTACTAAACGATAAAAAATTTTGCAAGATAATATTTCTGGTCTAACTCTTAAATCATTATCACAAATACGTTGGGAAAGTCGTATTGAAAGTATTAAAGCAATAAGATTTCAAGCTCCACAAATAAGAGATGCTTTATTGGAATTAACAGAAGTTAGTGAAGATCCTAAAACTAAAAGCGAAGCTAATTGCTTAGCAACATATGAGCTTGAAAATTTTAAGTTTTTATTGGGGATGACTATTTGGTATGATATATTATTTGCTGTTAATTCAGTTAGCAAAAGTTTATAATCAACAGATATGCATATTAATGTGGCTATAGAATAATTAAAAGGTCTTCTTTCTCTTTTTGAAAAATATAGAGAAGATGGATTTGCATCTGCTATGATTTCTTCTAAAGAAATTGCATCTGAAATGAAAATAGAACCTAAATTTCATGACAAGCGTATCATTCGCAGAAAGAAATAATTTGATGAGAATGTTGACAATGAAATAACAAAATCTCTTGAAGAATCATTTAGAATTGATTATTTTTTATATATAGTAGATCAAATAATTTTTTCACTTTAAAATAGATTTGAATAATTTAAGATATATGAAAATAATTTTGGTTTTCTATTTAGTGGTAAAAAATTGAAGTCATTAGATAATGATAGTTTGAAAGAATATTGTCTTAATCTTGAGTATTCTTTAAAATATAATAACTACTCTGATATTGACGGTTTAGATTTATTTTCAGAACTAAAAATTTTAAAAAAAATTATACAAGTGGAAGATAACAGTTCAATGGATATACTCAATCATATAAGATGACTCGACTCTTTTCCAAATGCATATATTACTTTTAGAATAATGTTAACAATTTTAGTAAGTCTTACTTCGGTAGAAAAAAGTTTTTTAAAATTAAAATTAATAAAATCTTACTTAAGATCAACAATGTCTCAAGAAAGATTAAATGGATTGGCGCTATTATCAATTGAAAAAGAAATATTAGGAGAACTTGATTATAAAAATTTAATTAAAAATTTTGCATCTCAAAAAGTTAGAAAAATAAAATTTTAATAAAAAATTTATATAAATTTTAATTAAATAATTATATTTTAGTTTTTAACTTTAGGCCTCCAAATATGTTGAGCCACCCCTGTAACTTAGGATCACCTCGAGATTTGATCTTATCATTTTGGATACGGACGACTTGAAGGCACGATCGTACTAATCCAAATCGATAGCAGTTATGCCCATAAACATTATCATACGATTAAAATAATTATAGCTGCACTATAATAAAAATAATTTTAGACGATAAATTGCTGGTGGTATTTCTTATGATATGCTGTTAAAAATTTTTTTATCATATTTTGATAAAAATATTATTATTTTTTAATAAATATTTTTTTATTATAAATATTATTATAAATTTATATTTTACAGTATATTACTTGAAGTACAAAAACTAGAACTACTATTATAACATTTAACTAATATACTGATAAATAATATAATAATTTATGAGATTTCAAAAATTATCATTAAATTTTAAATTATTAATTTTTATATAGAGCTTGATTTAGACATATCGATCTCATAAAATATATTATTATAAGTATATATTATTAGAATTACTTGTTAATAATATAAATGTATGTTTATAAGTTAAATAAACTATATTTATATGCTAATAATATAAGTTATATGCTGATAATTTTTATCGGTATTAAAATTTTAAAAACATCTACATATGTCACTAAAATAAAAATATTTATCGATATTTTTTTAAAAATACTAATAATTAATTGTCGACACCATCTTAAGATGATATATAAAAAAATACTACAAAAATATGGATAAAGATATTTGCAACATTCTTTCTTACTTATCGTGGTACTTGAAAATGCCACTAATGATCATTCTTATTATAGTGACAAGAGCATAGCAGTAATCTTACCATCCTCAACCTTTTCTTAACCTTACTTATCTTAGTTTGATCTCAAAGTTCTACAGCAACAAATGATCAATGTTCTAATCTCTTCAAATCTAATCATTATTATTTTCTAGTATTCAAATCCTATTCCAATTATGATTGCAAACCAAATATATCGAGAGATATATATAACTATTATGATTCCTATTCTAACTCGTTTGATTTCAATTTTGATTCTAATTTTAATTGCAAACCAAATACATCCCAAGTAAAGAAGAGTAAAACGTCGATGATATGTTTCTCTTTGAATGTTTTTGTTGGGTAACCTCCCTTAATCCAACAATAGAATGTCAGGATGGAACCATCCTCCCACGTAGTCTCAACTCACTACCTTCTTCAAATATGTTACTATCACGTCTCCGATCCGAAATTGTAAATCGAAAGTCATGGCAACCACCGTATACACATAGAAAACTCTTCCCATAAGCATGCAAGGTATCTTATCACGATACCAATACTTCACAGCGGAATAATTAGTCAATAATTTAAATTCAAAATTATAACAATTCAAATTTTAACTTTAATATCTCAATAAAGTCAACAAAATTTCATAGGCCTTATATCAAATTCAATAAGATTTTCAACCTAAAATAAAAGTATGAAGATTCTGCTTCTAATCACTCTTCCATTCATATCTTGTATCATCTTAATTCCTTAACATCTGTAAAAACAGTAAAATAGGAGGTAATGAGCTAGACAGCCCAGTAAGTAATGATCACTTTCAACAGATTTAATCAGGCATTTAAGTAAATAATTATTTATAAAAAATAAATATATAAAATTCATCAATTTGAAATCAATTTTGATTATGCAATATAGTTCATGCCAAATTTATTTTTTTTAAAAAAATTTGAGTTTCTTTCGAGATTTTAATTTCTTTCATTCTTAAATTCTTTTCATCAACCATGAGCTATGACCACATTTTTTCTGTGGCAGGATCATAAAATCGCATAAATTCTTGCGGTGAGCTGCGAATCATCCGACAGCAAAATCTTTTGAAACCACTGGTCTCACTGACGGTTTGTTGTTGGTCTCTCTGACAACATATCGCTGGTCTCGCTGGTAACATAAATTCTCAGAATAAATCAATTGCCAACGTATATGCCCCCATTGGCGGGATCCTTTACATAGTCAAGTTGTCAATTCATATTGTTCTTATATCAAAATTCTTCATAAATTATGTTTCATATTCTAATTTTGATAAGAAAATATATAATCACGTAATATCGAAATCAATCAATATAATGCATCATAAAATCAATATGTTCAATCATGCTTCATCATAACATTTCAAATAAGATATTTTCATAACAAAATATTATTCATCCAATTCATGCATCATTTCATAAATTATGTCAAAAAAATATATTATAATTTATCGATAAATCTAGAAAAAATGAAACATTACTTACCTCATACGTATTCTAATAAATCTATATAATTCTATAAATTTTCTTCCAACATCCTTTGTTCATAGATCATATCACGATATCCTATGATCAAACATCCACAATTCTATACAGGATCAATTTTAATAATTAGAAAGGATGTGAATAATTAAGAAAGATAGAATTGATGGACACTCGTATCCCATCGTCTAGATTGGTCCAATCATCTAATTTTATCTGATCAAAATCTAATTAGAACATAAATGATCCAAAATTTGACTATCAGATCAAATCGGATTCGAAGTGATAAGACCGAGATTCTTTCATTCGGTTCATGAATCAAGTGGAGAGAGAAAATCAGAGGAGAGAGAATTTATGAGATATAATCCAAATTAATCAGATGTCACAGTCCAACATCTCGATTGGTGTGATCAAAATGATCTAATCTAAGTCATGGTTAAATCAGGATCATGGATAATCAAATTGAGAAATATCGAGTCTGATCAAGACGAGTACCAGCACGCTGTCCGATAATCATGGATCAAGATTCTTCATTAGAATCAGATCAGAAATATTTAAAAAAAAAATTCATTGACTAATCTTTTTAGAGAGAAAAATCGATCGAGAGAGAAATGGCTTAGAAAAAAAATTCAAGAGAGAGAAAATTTTAGAGAGAGAAAAATTATCTTGAACTCTTCAGACGATATGATTTAATAAATCTGATCGATCAGATCAAATCATGCTGAAATTATTATATGGATAATTCAATAAAATCATGAGAAATAAAATCTAAAAATATTAGATCTGATCAAGATGGATGTTGGTATACCGTCCAACGATCACAAATCAAAATTCATTATTAGGATTAATTTTTATTCATCATCATTCTTCTCAAAATTCTAAAAATCTTAGGAGAGAGAAATAACCTAGAGAGAGAATTTTAGAGAGAGAAAATAGAAAGAGAAAATGGAGAGAGACTAGAGAGAGATTAGAGAGAGAAGAAAAGAGAGAGAGAGGAGAGAGTCTATTTATTATTTTTTTATTTTTCTTCTTCTTCTTTTTTTCTTTTTTCCTTTCTTTTTTCTTTTTCTTTTCTTTCTTCCTTCTTCTTCTTCCCGTGGTTTTTTTTGGGCAAAAACAAGGACCGTATGGTTCCTCCCTTATTTGACCGATCAAAGGCCGTGGCCGATGCGGCAGTGGCCGACGACGGAAGGGCGACGATGGGGCAGTTTGGAAGAAGTAAATCCGATGATCGGCAGTGACCATCGGTGCCGAAAAATCAAGAAGAAGAGGGGCTGAAACAGAGGATATTTTTCTCAATAAAATCTGGCGACTCCGGTCGCCATCGATCATGCACACTGGCACGGGAGGGAAGGGAGAGAAGCCGGGGCTTATCTTGAGCTCCGATGACGTCTCCGGCGAGAATTTAGGCAAGCACAGTGACGAATTTCTGCGAGTGATTTCCAGCAATCTTCGTCATTTGGCTCCGATTTTCTTCGTGGGAGAACGGGAGAAGGGGTCTCCCCCCTTAAATAGAGCCGGAGGAAAGTAGTTTGACTCCTCTCCGATAAGTTTTCCGACTCTTATTAGGAGCCGATCGGGAGAAGTCTTTCTCAATTTTTTTTTTTTGGGCTTTTGTAGGCTGCGTCATTGGACTGGATTATAACAGTTACAATTCTTATTTATCTTGTGGGCAAGTGGATTTTTCACGTCTACATGCATCCATCAAGAAGATAGAGCATTCTCACTACCATGGTTGAGATTAAGCCATAAGCGTCCATGTTCAATGAATGGTCCGTGCACGAAAAATGCCTCCTCATTCAGAGATAAACCCTAAATAAGACAAGTAAAGTTTCTTTGTTCTTCAGTCATAGGGAAGAAAAGGTCAACTGCTGGAGAGGAAAAAAAAACATACGTACACTAGAGTGAAGGAAGACTTAAGCTGGGATTTTTTTTTTTCAAAGGAGCCACGTATTACACGGTCCTTGGACTTGCATCGAGCTAAAGCTGCTAAATAATACCAAAAGTAGTTGCCCATATCAAATTTCAAACGTACGTTAAATCATCATCTGCCTTTTTGATTTTTCCCTCTTTCTTACTTGAGATTTATGATATATATATATATATATATATATATAATATAATATAATATGTCATCATATATCCTGGGTGTGATGGATCCTAAAATGCTTATTTGAATATGACTGCAATATCGCCTCTCTTACATCACTTTAAGAACACATGAAACAGAAGGATCTCTCTGTTCGTATGAGTCTCGAAGTCTTTTGATCATAACAGGATCCAAGTTGAAACTCGATAAAAATTATATTCGTAAAATCATTAATCTTGTTAACTTGAGCGAGAAGAATATGAATCAGTTATAATTATCCAATTCACTACGGCATCCGTAACGCATTGGCAAACCTTAGCCGGTGGACAAAATGGCCATAAGTAGGCAAAATGAGTGCATAAAGTATGTGTGACCACGTAAACACTTTTGACTTGTTAGATCTATGCATGTAAACTAATTGTTAACAGGCTTGCAAATGACTTGTAGAATGCAAAATAATCAGGGAAATTAAGTTTCTTTCATAAGAAAATATCCAAGAGATGATGAAGTAAATGACGATTTTTCTAAGTTAGCTTGGAGTGGGAAGAAAAGTGCATATAGATTGGTAGGCTAAACTTTCATATTTGGTTCTCATCTTCAAAAGTCCTCTTTGGTGTACGGACAAGTTGGATCTAAGATTTCAACACAATTGGAGATCACCCACAAAAATATTTTATCCGGTCCATTTCCTGCACTTTTCTACATCAGGATAATCTCAGTGGGCGATCTATGGATCTTCTTTTTTAATAATTTGTGTGTGAGAGAGAAATCTATACATGGATGTCAATTGCTTGGATAGGCCAATGGATATGTACGTCCCAGAGGTGGTTTTGCGGGGCTTATAAACTGTATCATGAATTCGTCATGCATGTATAGGGCATTGCATAACATGTTTGCAATAGTCATAATACATTTGAAAAAAATATAAATTATGCAGTACAATGAGATCAGCTGGATCTTGATGTCCACCATGCTTCCATTTGTCGAGTGCGTTCTCACGTTAAGCAAATTAGATGCAAGTATTTGTGCTGATGGTAATAGGCTTTCAAATGAAGGGTACGTCTAGTTACCACCTAGCTAGTTTCTGCATGAATCTCATGTCTGATTACCACTTACCCACGATTAGAACTGCTTTGTAAATAATATCCGTAGCATATATATATAAAGCAAATACGATGCATGTGACAAGGATATGGGGATATAAATAGCTATAACGATCCCAATCCATTTGATTATATTTGTTTTATTTCATTTAAATATATCGATAAGTATAATCATTTTTCCTTGTATTGCTTTTCTAGCCGCATCAAAGATATATAGAAACTGAATCAAGTGAATTGCATTTTATTTGTATAAAATGGGTATACATGGTATTGTATATAATTATTTTATTATTTATGCACTTCAACATTGTGTTATTATGTTATCATAGCTAGTATTGATTACATAATGATAATTTACATTGTAGTATCTTATAATGCTAAAAACACAAATTTATATTTTACATTAATACTATTAGTGTAATGATGCTGCTCAATGTGTATTTGTTATTAGATATGACAACACTATACTAAAACATGATCATTTTGTGAGAGTTATATTTGTATTGCTGCTATTATGGTAATATTATTATTGACATAAATAATGTGTCATGGATGTATAAAATTTTGTACTAGTATCATTTTGAACATTTCCATCATTTCAATGTAATGACTTTTACACGTTTAACTGCTTCATAGTTTGACTTAAAGTCATTTTGAACTTGAGCACAGAGATTGTATTTGTCTCAAATATAGAGCCGCCGTTGTACAAATGTTGAATATTGAAATAGACTAAACCAAATGTTGTAGCTATAGTGGTTAAAAAACTATAATAAATTTAATAGGCTTGGGAGAAATAAACACCAAGAATTAGCTAAAGCTAATCCACAAATAAGTGTGAAACTTGTGGCGATGAGTTGGATAATGTCAATTTCAAGATGATGATTGTGGAGGTTCCTAGAGGATATAAGGGTGTCTATTTTTAATATTTTGAAGTGCAAACTTGTCTCTAAATCATTTATAATGGGATGACTAAGTTGAATACTACTCTAGTGATTGCTACTTATAACAACTTTGAAAAATTATTAAAAATAAAATATATGTCATAAAATGGTAGTATATATGTATATGACCAATCACACACTAATCGTAAATGATGAAAATGACTATGATGCTCTTATTTTGCATTTATCTGCATTAAAGTTATTGAAATTAAATTTTTGTACTAATAAAATAAATAGTTAAATTAAAATAATTAAATTTTCAAGATTAAATATTATATTTATATGTGTGTGTATGTGCAACACACATATAGTGTAAAGAAAAATTTTATATCCACCACCAAATCCAATAATAATGCTAAAAAATGTGAGTCATTAGATGAGATCAAGAAAACTTATAATTTCTATATGCAACAACTTATGTACATATATGTTTTCTGTACCTTTAGCCTATCTATGTAGTCAATCCAAAATCAAGTACATATTACAACTATATATACAGAGTGTCTTTCTGATGTATAGACTAAGATATTTTTTTTAATTAAATTACATCTGATGGTTTATCTTCTATTTTTAACTACTAATATTGAATTTAGTAAGTCTTTCTTTTATATCTATATATATTATAACAATAGCCTAAGCATTAATTCTCTCTCTCTCTCTCTCTATATATATATATATATATATATGGTGTGATTGTTATTTAAATTTGGGTTATGAATTTGGGTAAGTTGTCACAGGTCTCTAATACAAATTATTTGAAAGGATAACGTAACAAATTTGCAGCAGATGTTCTTTTAGACATTGGATTCACGCATCTATCTCGTCAACAGAGTGACAACTTCTAACGTGGTACACACACGACGCCCACAAATAAATTTTGGTGCGAATTCAGACGCGACGTCATCTCAAAGCGACATTTTTTTTTTTTTTTGGTATATAATCTCAAAGCGAAGTTTGTAACCCCAACTCATGCACGGTCACAACTGCTGCGTGCCCGCATGGGGCAAGCGAATACACGTGGCGATTAGCCGTGCCAACTTCCAACTGTTTCCCTCTTTTTCTCTTCCTATACAAAACAAGATAATTACTTAGCCCTATTGAAACATGATTAATTTCTTCTTCTAACACTAACGGCTTCCTCCATGACCACTATGTTTTACTGTAGCAAAGGACAATAACAGTCGCTATTAAGCTTACACCAAGGAAAAGGGGCAATATTAATAAATGACATCTCCTAGCTTGAGTACGTTATTCTTTTCATATAAACTATTAATTTTTATAATAATAGATTTTTAAATTTTAATTCAAAACAAATTTTTGGTGAAATAAACACTGACGTCAGCTGTGCCTGTTGAACACATCTTTGTCGATCGCCAACAATAAAATCCACATGACCTCCAAACCAGGCCCAAGGCCGTTAGGGCGGCTGATAGTTGTAGCCCGGTTGGAAAAAGAGAACAAGAAGATAAGAACAAATCATAAGAGGACAAAATATTAAGTTGGATCTCTGCCCTGCCTTCGGTTGCTAGCTAGGAATTAGGAAATGGTCATCATATCGCCCTCGACAGCAATACCTACTTCTACCTCATCATCTTCTTCTTCTGCTGCTCTCCTGATTTCTTGCAGCCGGCCACACCCATCCTTGTTATTTTTTATTCTTTTCTCTTCTGTAGAGTATTCGATATATGTATTTTTCACGCAACAATGCACACGGTCCGTGATAAGAAGCCAATAGTTTTATTTTCTTGAACTTTGCTATCAGTTGACCGTGACACAGTACTGTCGTTTAAAATTTTGCCTACCCAAAAAAAAAAAAAAAAATGTGCCGTTAATTTAAAATATAACGGCTAGCATCCCAACGTTTTTCTTTGCAAAGTCCAAACCGACGCAACCGTGACAGTCCAACGGACATGGTGACTGTAAACTAAATTATAGAATTGCGTGGAGGAGCTGAGAGCATGATTAAAATAGAGTGTATGTGGTCTTTTTAAGTTTATTGGTTAAATAACGTCATGTGCAATGAAAGAAGTTTTTGAATATGTTATTTGTCTTATATATGTGTGTATATTTTGGTGCCGCCGAGAGTGCTTAACGAATAAAGATGTACTGCCATCATAATATATATATATATATATAGATTGGGATTTTTAACCTAACTTTTCTTCAAAAATTTTTTTCAAAATCAACTACTCATTATTTTGATTAAAAAACTCGTTAGCTGATGGTGATAATTGAGGACGAAAATGTAGCAAAAACACCAATGATGGTTGCAAAAAAAATTTTTTCACCATCTTGATTTTTTCAATCAAAAAATTTTCAAAAGAACTAAAAATATTATGAAGTTATTTTGGTTGACGCAAACTCTGTGGTAACCAAACATTACAGAGGCAAAAACAATCTAAATGAAATTATACGTTCTTTAGTTCAAATTCTATAAGTTCTAACCCTCGTTTCTTGGGAGACCATCCATGAAACTTCAGGAAGTTTTTAAAACTGCAATGGATCACTTTCTCCTATCCGATTGTTCAGGAGTGTCTAGTACAGAGTGAACAAATTCTAAAGTTTCCAATCTTTTGTTAATTTCTCGTAAAATTTTTTTTTCTTATAATTGATTGCTCTTAGTTTTAAGAATTTGAAATGGCGTTAATATAGGAATTGTTTTTTTATTAGATTTTAGTTCAATTTTTTCTTCTTTAACCAACTCTTTTTCTTCTTAGTTAAAAAAAAAAAAAAAAAAAAAACAACTCTTCTATTCTTATTAGTTGGTCTCATTTTTAAGTTTTGATTTGTAAAATTATTTTATTTTAAAATATTTTTAATACCTCTTCTATTTTAAGTGGTTCTTTAGGTAAGCATTGTGATCGTAATATTATTTTTTCATTTGTTGCCGCCTTAAATATTACTTCATGATGATAGTCACGTATGTCTATAATCACCAACCAACTATAGAATGATACAGCAAAATTATTTTATCTGCATAAGAAGAGGTCTCATTATTCAATAACTCAATTCCTATGATGAGTAAACCATACATATCTTAATGCTTGTTTTGCATGCATGAGCTACACAGACGGCAGACCCAACTTGGTGAATGGAAGCAAAATTCGATCAAACAGATGAGTCTACCATGTCGGCCCACATGGTCTCTGACATATAGAGATTTTTTGCACACCACAGATATCTTATGCACGAATCAATTATCGTAGATGATGCATATATTCTGTATCATCTGCGGCGCACAAAAAATTTTTTCTGACGTATAATCCCAGCGCATCAAAATTTTTCTAAATATAAATATAATAATAAATAAATAAATAAATAAATAAATAAAACATCTTATAATTCGAATGCACATAGTAACGCAACGATGCTCATCTCCAGTCCCCATGTCAACGCTGCATGAAACCCAGCTGTCGACCGCAACCCGCGTACCGGAGGGCCGGCAAATAATACGAGTGGTTCGGTCAGCACGTGCTAAGGTCTTATCATCAGCCGGCCACAAAAGGACGCTGCCATGCTCCAGCTCAACTGGAAACAACACCATCTAATCCGCAGATCGATCACCCGGGTCTTAGGCCGCTCCCCCCTCTTCCAATTCAATAATATCAAAATATATCCTAAGTAGCAATCCCTCGTTAAACTTTTGCACGTCACATCACCTCCTTAATTAGCAGACTTCAACTTGTTGGGTCCATATTGGGTGGCGTTAAGTTTGCGTGCCGTTACTCCCAAATTTAAATTAGAAATTAAAAAAAAAATTAAAAACGTGGCATCTCTTGACACGTCTCCCTAATTCCGCGGGCTTTCCTCCGCCGCACCCTCTCCTATATAAGCAGCTGTAACTGCCTCTGTATCCTATCACCCAAATGATAACACCTTCCCTCTTGCTCCCCTCCCGAAACCTAATTCTAATTCCTCACTTCCTTCTTCGTGTGTGAGGATTTAGAAATGCCGCGCAACGGACTGCGCGCCCTCTTCTCCCACGCAGGCCGCTGGCGGTCCAATCCGCCGTCGGCGTCGCCACGGCAGAGCTTCTCCGCCACCCTCATGGAGGATCATATCGCCTCCGCCGAGGCCATCATCTCCCGGTGGAACGCCGACGCCAACGCCAATACCTTCGCTAAGGTCACCTCCCTCTTCCATGCCGGCCGCGCCGAGGCCCGCGAGTTCCTCCACGCCGTCGCCGACCTCCAGCGTGCCATGGTCTTTTTCGTCTCCGGCGAATGCGCCGCCCCCGCAGCCGCCCGCTCCGCCGCTCTCATCCGCGCACAGACCCTCATGCAGACCGCCATGCGCCGCCTCGAGCATGAGTTCCAGCAGATCCTCTGCACCAACCGCGACCGCCTTGACCCCGAATCCGTCTCCTCCTCCACCCGCACCCGCTCCAGAGCCTTCTCCGACGATACCGAGGCCTCCGACGACGACGAGATCTGCGCCGCCGGCGAGTCCATCGGCGAGGTCGAAAGGGCCTCCGCCGTCGCCATGGCCGACCTCCGCGCCATCGCCGAGTCCATGATTGCCGCCGGGTACGGCAAGGAGTGCGTCCGTATCTACAAAACCCTCCGCAAATCCATCGTAGACGAGGGCCTCTACCGCCTGGGCTTCGAAAGGCTGTCCCAATCCCAGATCCACCAGAAGCTCGATTGGGAGGCCCTCGACCTCAAGATCCGCTCCTGGCTCGTTGCCGCCCCTGTCGCCCTCAGGACCCTCTTCTCCGGAGAACGGATCCTCTGCGACTACGTCTTCGCCGGCTCCGATTCCATCGGCGAGTCCTGCTTCGCCGACATCACCCGCGACGCCGCCGCCCTATTCCTCGAATTCCCCGAATCCGTGGCCAAAACGAAGCGGTCGCCGGAGAAGCTGTTCCGGATCCTCGATGTCTACGACGCCATCTCCGATCTCTGGCCAGAGATCGAGGCCGTCTTCTGCTTCGAGTCCACCGCCGCCGTCCGGTCCCAGGCTCTCGCCTCCCTTCTCAAGCTCGCCGAGGCGGCGCGAGCCATGCTCGCCGACTTCGAGACGGCGATCCAGAAGGACAACTCCAAATCGCCGGTCCCCGGCGGCGCCGTCCACCCTCTGACCCGCTACGTGATGAACTACCTCGCCTTCCTCGCCGACTACGAGGCATCCCTCGCCGACATCTACGCCGATTTTTCCCTCCAGATCCCGACTCCTCTCCCCGAATCCTTCTTCGATTCTGCCTCCACCTCCGCTTCCTCCTCCTCTGCCTCCGACGGCGGCGGTGCCGCCTCCACAATCTCCCCCCGGTTCGCGTGGCTCGTCCTCGTCCTCCTCTGCAAGCTCGACGGAAAGGCGGAGGTCTACCGGGAGGTGGCGCTCTCCTACCTCTTCCTCTCCAACAATCTCCAGTACATTGTGAACAAGGTCCGGGAGAGCCATCTCAGGTTCCTCCTTGGCGACGACTGGGCGGCGAAGCACGCGGCGAAGGCGCGGCACTACGCGTCGAGCTACGAGCGGCTGGGATGGGCGAAGGTGGCAGCGGCGGTGCCGGCGGACCCAGCGGCGAAGATGGACTCCAGCGAGGCGTGGGAGAAGATGAAGGGGTTCAACCTGATGTTCGAGGCGACGTGCCGGTGCCAGGCCGATTGGGTGGTTGCGGACGCGCGGATAAGGGAGGAGGTGCGGGCGTCGGTGGCGAGCTTGATCGTGCCGGCGTACCGAGTGTTCTACGAGGGGTGCCGCGCGGCGCTCAGGGACTCCAGCGCGGCGGCGGCCGCCGTGGTGAGGTTCTCGCCGGGGGACGTGAAGAACCGCGTCTATGGGCTTCTAGAATCGGGCTCGTTCCAGAGCCCCCTTCGATCGGCATCCATATAGGACACCCTTGTGTTTTGGTGAAATCTAAAGACACATACTTGTAATAAAGTTGATACACACTCAAACTATACAATTAACTGCGAAATAGTACCGAGTTACTTTTTTTTTCTTTTGCCAAAAAGGGAAAAAAATCCTCAAGCTGTTACAACCAATCTAATTAGTCATATAAATGCTAAATTCTGAGATGTTGTGATAATCCTGATCCACTAGTTATTTTATTTTGTTTTAGAAAAATACTATTCAGAAAGTAATGGTAGCTTTTCATTCATAATGCTACTAGTTGGTGTGTTCTACTATCTTATTATCAGATTCACCCTAATGTCATGGATTTTAATGGTTTGTGTGTTGTTTGATTCTTTATTCATGAACATCATATTAATTTTTGATTTTTTTGGGTAAGATTTGTGAATGTTTTTTTCACTCTAATTTGTGATTATGAATGGAAAAGTAGGTATAGAAAAATTGTATCAAAATTTTAAGGAATTATGAGGATTTAGTTCTGCAGTGTGCTATCATCCTTATGGCATCTGAGTCTTGGAAGGGTATTCAGACTTTGGACTCATGCTGTTTATATGTGCTTAAAATAACAAGGGTTGGGCTCAGTTATGGTCCTATGGGGAGACCAGGTGCAAGATTAACGAGAAATAAAAGCGTGCAAAAGTAATGGCCAAAATGAGATAATTGGACCTAAATGTCTGGTTATGGAAGTATGAACCTTTTTTTAAAAAAAATTTAACAAGTTAATTTTATTGACCTTTGAGAAATAAAAATATTACGTTAACGTGAAGATATGATAGACCCAATTAGATCAGCTGATTGTTGATGGGGCCGTTGTGATAGAGATTGGATCGTCCACATAGCCTGTTTGAGGTGGTTCATGATGCTCAAGAGAAAAAGGCATTACAAGTTAGACAAACATCATCTACATCTCACCATCACCGAGCAATTCCATGTTCAGAACTCTCAAGGTTGAGGTTGATTGCAGGGGCCTCATCAGTGTATCAAGATGACTGTGAATAATCTGAAGGCATTTTATCTTGTTTGATGGGCACTGATGCATCAACTTTCTCCTTTTTTGTTGAACACCCGTCTCATGAAATCGGTGGAGAGAGAGATAAAAACAGCCTCCGGCCGGGAAAATTGTGTCTGCCTACGCTAGATGCTCTCGCATGGTTGACCAAGTAAATTGCAAGCACTTGTTGACTCACTGATATTCCAGAGCACATGGGACACGTGGCCTTGTCTGCTCTTTGATATCTTAATACGCTGGTGCACGCATCGTGATGTTATATGTCTGATTTGGCCCAGAGTTTTGACTGCAACTTCTGACAGCTACTTGGATTTCGTATTCTTGGCCTTGGCTTGGATTCCTTTCTCCCTTCTTTGCTAGCAGAAACATTGAATTGGTTATTTGCAATGATCAAATGGATTCCGAGTCCACCAGTTTGGTAATTAGTAAAGATGTTCAGAATGAGCGCTTTTGCAACTATCTGAACATGCATATAGGCAATTTGTGATTATGGTGGAAGGAACAGCCTTGAAATGGATTCTCGATCTACAAAGATTATTATAATTTTTGTTAAAGAGTATCTCCATCACCATTACCTCAGAGAGAGAGAGAATCTCCATCACCATGTTTTGCATGGAAACAGACTAGGAAATCTTCCTAGTTGGAAGACACCCCAATGAAAGCCACCCTATAATTCATTGTGGTACGATACTTCATGTGTTCAATTTCATTTTAACTTTAATGTCAGGTCTTTTAGCACCCAACTAATGCTTATTTTTCTTTTGCAAGATAGCAAATTCTATCCTTGCAAAGGATGATAATGTGCATTTAATATAGCAACTCTCATTATCTCACACTCTGAAGTCCAAAATGAGCAATTGACCTTGATTCTTAATTTCACCTCAGAGTACCTCAGACAGTATACACATTCTTCACGTTAACATTTTTTATTTTCAGAAAGATAAGGATGTTAAGTGATAAATATAGACTCGATCAAATTTGGTAACTACCGTCTTAATTTTTAACTTACGAATTGTCGCCTTGTTGGACTGTTCAAAGAAAAACCAAAGCCATTATCATGAATTACGACAACATCAGATATATGTAGCATGCATAAGATCTTGTTAGTCTAGTAGCCACTACAAAACCAAGCTGGTACTTAAAAAGCTAAAAACTGCAGAAGGAAGTGCTGATAATGATAGAAAAACTGCAATGACTTGCAAGTGGCAAGAAAGTACTAAAGGCATATGTAATATGATCTGTTGCTAGGAAATCCTTCGTCATGCCCAGCATTTACTTATAACCAAATATCAAACTTCCAGTGTGTTAATTTTGCATCTAGATACTTCCTGAAGCACTGAAGCAAAACAAATATCTTATGATAGTTGTTTATGCTTACAAAGGATAACAATTTATGTACATATAATATAGCAATTCTTGTCACCTAAGCCACGGTTGTCCAAAATGAAATCTTGACGTTCATTATAAAATCCACCTCAGGGCTCCTTAACCAGAATATATATATATATATATATATATATATATATATATATATATATATATATATATATATATATATATATATATATATATATCATGCAGTTGACCTTACCCTGAGAAAGATGCTCGGTGGTGAACATTAGCTTAATCATAGTTGTGCAATGATTTGCTTCTCTTTTCTCAAATCTATCCATTGCTGCCTAATTTGACTTGTCTCAGAGATTACATGATTTTCATGCCATAACAAGCTTTAATTCATTTTTTTCCATCTGATACTTCAGTAATTTACTATCATTATCATGCATCAGAGCTGAATTTGGTCTACTTACCAAAGTATCAGCAGATTTAAGCCAAAGAAGCTTAACTACATGGTGGTACTGATATCTTCCCGAAGTTTGATGCATGATTCAACTTCCTGATATGGTGGATCTTGTTTCTAGATCCTATTTAGTTCTCCGTATGGTGGCTGGAGTAATCCACGTCTAGTAATTCTCCTCAATCAAACTAGCAGTTGCAAGCCCTTCTTATAGAGGTCTCAATGATGTAGCCAACATCTATAAGCTTCAAGAACTTGAATTGCCCAAACCATGATATAGCTCTGTATTAGTCAAGCTACGGGCCTCTTAAGAAGGAATTCTGGGTGCACATTTATATCCTTGCTTGCAAACGAAAATGGGAATATTATTATGTAGGAGAAATCTTACTGCTTGTTAACAAATCCTCAAAAGGCAGGACACTCTTTCATAAACACAGCTTTGAAAGATGAGGGTCAAATAAAATTAAGATCACAACAGATGTTAATCAGAATGCTCAGATAAAGCCTATCCAAAAGACAGTTGCCAGATAGTGGGATGAAATTCCCATATATGTGCATGTGAAGAAGTCTTCCCCTTTCAAAAACTTACCAAAATCAGTAAGGGATGTTTTATGTGTAATCCTAAGATTCCTGCTACACATTAATAAGTTTTATTCAGCGTAATCCATTAATTCTATGGTGTTACAAGAGTGGTCGTAGCAATTTAATTTCTGTCGTTTTACATTCTTTCACAAGTGAAATTAGTTTCTCAGGCATGAATCCCTACATTGCTTACTACTTTGGTTATGAGTCTTCTCAACAGTGTACTCTTTACTTAAAATTGTGCACAACATAGGAATCAGCTTAGTCTAAGTAGAACTATTTCTGATTGAAATCTCAGGCTTTGCTTTACAGAAGAAATAAAGCGAATGGAGGTTCTAAAGTTCGACACTGTGAGTGCAACTACAGTGAAGAGGCAACATACACATGAGAGACATGTCCAATGGGAAATGTAGATAGGTATTTAGTACATTTCCATTGAAAGTCAAACTATGTTCACTACAACAGCTAGTGCACTACATATCTCTAGCAACTTACTTGATCATGCTCTCTGATACTGCCGACAGATACGTATCATTTCATGCTCTCTAATTCATGAGTAACTTGGAACTTGAATGCAATGCGAGTTCTCTGACTATTAACGTAAGGATCTCTTTTTTTGTTGTTCTGTTCATGCAAGGAATCTCAAATCCAGAGGTTCTCAACCATTTGTGCTAGTTTTCATGTCCAAGATAAACCTTTTTTAATGAATATTAGGAGTAGAAGGAAGCCTTACCAAGTGTTAGACTTCCAATATCTACCAAATTTTGACTGCGTGGTCAATGAATTCTATAGATCTGCATTTTGTTTCCCATCTAAAACTTCAATTTAGAATAGATATCAGCCTTTGCTTGGACTCTGCGAGTGTGCAGCTTCTTACCTGTACAAGGAACTTAGATTATGTGGCTGTAGACCCTCAAATATGTCTCAAATGATACCACTAATAATTCCAAGCTTCAATAAAGCATGATTCAATAGTTTATTCTCCTAGTTATATCCTGAACAAGCAATTGAATACATTTTACACCTGTTATATTAATGGGTCCAACTCCATTTTGTCTTTTTAATCTCATAGTGGATGTCAAAAATATTGTAGCTAAATTTACCATGAAAAGACATTGAAAAATAATAGTAGCTATTGCATCCCATAGCAATGTTGGCACCAGACCATCCAGCCGTAGTCCATTTGTCTCACAACTAGCATTCCTTTGTCAAAATTGACAAACTTGTTTCCAAAGTCCAGCCATCCACCATTTGATAACATAATGGGCTTGATTCTTGACACCCAAGATTCCAAATCAATTAGTGGCTCTAAGGTTGTCATGCACCGCAATAAAGATTACAGAATGCCTGACTTATTGAACTACATGTAAGTAGTTCTAATAAACTCTAGACAAATAAATGTCATTCATGGGTCAAAAAACCAATCAACCACATAAACTGACATATATAAAATGTGCCAACCTCAGCCACAAAGGTACAAATACAAGTAGTTTTCACTTTTCACCATTTCTAAGTTGCACAATATAATACAGGAACAGGCTCTGCATACTCACTATAAAAGGATATAACATGTACTAGTATATGTAAATCATATTTCAGTAGCCAAAGTGTCTTCCACAATACTACAATTGTCTGGTGGCCTTGCTATGGGCTGCCAACCTGTATATAATTGGAGAAACTTTTTGAGGGCCAATGATCCAGGTTCCATTGTCCATGCTGGATAGTATTCATGGGCCTCAAACACACACTTTGCACTGCCATCTTCCAACAGAGAGGGTTGGGCACCATTCAGAAAAAGGTCCCCTTCAGACCTTATCCATCCGCATGTGCTTTCTTCTTTATCTGCTGCCTGCATGAACATCGCAAGCTCAGTGATTTAATATAATGAAGTTATGTGCTTCTCATAGTTTCCATTTCCAACAGAAGGCAAAATTTTGAAGTATGCATTATGGGATAAAAACCAACCAATTTCACAAAATATAATAGGAATGTTGCATAAAATGACTAATGTGTACATTTTCTGTTGATTCCCAGCTAATCTAGAATAAATTGCACATCAAGTTTAATAAACACCAGAGAAAGGACAGACTAGAGGACCACCTAAAAGAAGGCATGTATTCTCTTTCTTTCCAGTCTAATGAAGATTTCCAGCATATTTCATTTCTTCCAGCTCTGAGATTATGAGAAGCCAGATAAGGAAGTGGAAGGCATTCTTCGCAAAAAAAAAAAAAAAGGAGGTTCATAACTGAAAAGAGAATCTGATCAGCTTCATAAATTCTACTGGCCCACTCAGAATTGCATGCCCAAGTATATCAAGAATAATAGCAGTCCTCTCACGTAGAAAACATATGTTGGTCTTTTCTTCCATATATGACTCTGAAAGAAGATCTTTATATCTAAACATTTGGGGGGCGACTTCATCTATTTTCTTTTTCTTCCCCCCCCCCCCCAAAAAAAAAAAAAAAATCCTATCCACTGGACCTTCTTCTTTTTTTTCATATGGTGTGGGTTGTGTTTCTCTCTCTCTCTCTCTCTCTTCTTCTTCTTCTTCTTCTTTTGTGAGGGGCAGGGGAGGCAACGATGGCCTCCTTGATCCATAGGAATAAATAAAGGGACAGAGAAGAGGATGAAATAAAGGGAGCGGAAGCACGGACAAAGAATGGGTTCAGAATTATA
Source organism: Elaeis guineensis (assembly GCF_000442705.2). Lineage (NCBI taxonomy): Eukaryota > Viridiplantae > Streptophyta > Magnoliopsida > Arecales > Arecaceae > Elaeis > Elaeis guineensis. Next base: position 128,747,880 of record NC_025997.2, on the reverse strand, counting down.
GTATGAGAATCCTATTCCTTTGTGCCCCTTCATCATTAAGGTATATATTCTCAATTTTCAGACTTAACCCTTCATCATCTCTTGTTAAGTTACAATTAAATTTTGTGCTTTGCAAATAATTTTACCAAATGATAACTTTTACTGATGGTTTTCTTTGCATAGTTTCCTGCTCCCTTGTTTTTTCTTTCCATTAAATGTACAACCATGGGTCTCACTTTGTGTGTATTTGAAAGGGAGAGGAAGGGAAGGAATTTACCTTCTCCGACAAATATTTGAAAACTACCTTCTTCTCTCCTGCTTCATAAATATTGCACTGAGACACAATCTGAAGCAGAAAATGTAAGAAAGTAACAATTATTCAAAACCAGCAAAAACAATGAATGCTTAGATTTCAAAAGCAATGGATTTGCATTTTTCAAATTTGCACAGACCTGTGATTCTACACTGGCACAAACAGCATATATGCCCCAGTTTCTGGTGTAGTTGTTGTAGAGGTGCACTTTGCCAAATCTAACACGAGGATGTCGCTGTTTGGTTCCATCAAAAAAACAGTGATGAATCGTCACACGGATACATCTATCGGAGATGTTACTGCTACTTCCTCCTATAAGAATTGCTTTATCATGCACCGAGAAGTGACATCTGTTCATACACAAGATAATGGATCATCCCCACTAATAGAAACATTAAAACTATCAATCATATACTAAACCTTCTTGTGCTACTTAGAACTTATATGATAACAAAAGGATTTTTGAACTACTATTTATGGACATACCAAGTAACACTTTACAAAGTCTAGTTCTACTGAAATCAATATTCATATCCTTGCCTGGTTCGACAACTTTTACGATCTTAATAGTCAAAATTAATTTGACTGCGCTTTGTAAATTGCTTCTCATTTACCTTGAAATAGTTATATCAGTACTTTCACGAGTAATATCAATGAGTCCATCGTCATAATCATGCAAACTGCAGCGGTCTATCCAAATATGCCTTGATTTGGGCTTTATCTGAATTGCATCAACATCATGCCCTCTACCACCCTCAAATTCCAAATTGCATAAAATGACATGCTCACACTCTTTCAACTGTAAACCCTTGCCAGCCAATTTAATCTTCTGCCCTCGACCATCAATTGTTTTATGAGATGACACCCTCAAGTCTGATGAAAGTTCAATGGTTCCTGAAACTTCAAAAATGATCCATAGTGGTTCATTTCTACAACATCCTTCCCGAAGTGAACCACATCCATCATCTGCACCAACAGAAAAAGCAAGATATTTATCATGACTTGATATGTAATCCACAAAAAATGTCTATAAGAAATATTGAATATCACTATCACAAACCTTAATATGATAAGAAAAACAACTTAGAAGGACAAAATATGTGGACATGATTTATGAACATGGGCAACCAAAAGCAAGAAATGTGCATAAAAGAAGGATAAGGATCTTTAAAACAAATTCAAAAACATACACTGTGGAATATGATTTGTTTCAGAATATAAATTTGATAAGAGGCCTCCTTCAGAGCCATGGCCAAGAGATACCCGAACAAAATCTTTCCATGCACTGATGCATGTATGCATGGGCAAGTGTATGTGTATAGGTGTGATCTTAGTTCATTATAGACAGGAAAGAAAAATTAGAAAAGGCATGTACCAAACAGAATTAAGCGGTGCTTTGTGGGTGCCGTGTGATCCATGCACACTTATTGAGATTCTGAGGGAAAAATTTACAAGACAGCAGTAAGGCCTAACTTAGTAATGTGAACAATATTATGGACCTCTTCTTTACCACAAAAAAGGGCTCATAATGTTGTGCAGATTAATAATGAGTATTTTATCATAAAAAGATTATCAAGTTTGGTGATAACCAAAATCAAACCACACAAAACATGATTGAAAGAGATGATATCACGGAGGTGAATGTATGATAAAAACAGGAAGGAACAAAGCTAGAAATTCAAACACTGCAAGATTTACGAAAGTTGCACATTGAGGACATTTGGTGAAGAAGTAGAAGCAACAAAATCTCTAGAGGCCCTAGCAAACAAGCTACTCAGTGTCAAATTGTCAAAGAGTGGAACACATGATATAACATGGTTGAAAATTGGGATACAGGATCAGAATTAGCTGGAAATGACAGGAAAAAAAAAAAATACTAGTAGCAACTACTTGGTACAATGGGATCTTTCCTGTTTCACTTAATGAATAGATATGCTACAATTTTTGTCTCAAACAATAATGTAAATGTGTCAACTCAGCCAATGCATATGAGCATTCATAAGCAAGAGTGAGTAAAAGAACACATTCAAAACTCTAACCCAAAGCATGAGATGAAACCCTACCGGCTAAGTTGGTGACGTGATACAGAGCTCCATGGAGGCCACCAATGGCGTGCCTGCCGAAGCCCTCAGCCTGGCCGGCGAGGGCTCGCAGGCTCTTGTCCACATGAGCGTAAGGAAAAGCCACCATCTCTTTTCTCGCCAGGATCTTTCGGAGGCTTGGCGTCTTTGGAGAGATCTGGTGGAGCCGTGGAGCTGGGAAGAGAGAGAACTGCTGTGGCGGGAAACTTAAAAGAGGGACATTGGATGCCGTTTTAGGAAAGGAGCCGTTAGCTCCGTTACGATTCCCGGGCGTTTCGGATGGTTGGTAGCAGCACTGCAGCAGCACCCTCCCATCTTTCTAAAGTTTTGCCAACTGAGCCATCCGATATCAGGGTGAGAGCAACGGCAATTATAGACGTTATTAGGAAATTTATTGGGGCCATAAGTTCGACCAAAGAAACGCACTTGAATTGTTGTGATTAAATAGTTGTAAGCTTACGTTGGAACAGAAACGCACATTCTCTCTCTCTCTAATAAATTGGGGGTAGCATTCACTTCCTCCATTTTCGCCTCAAAAAAGGAAAAAAAATCCAAAAAAATATTTTAATAATAGGATACACAGTAACATAGCACAAATTAAATCACAAGATGTATTGAATTAAGTTTTAAGAGCGTACTATGTGTTTGCTTCTATGAAATAAAAGTGCTATTTTGTTCATGAAGTGAATTATAATCAAGAAAGTGGTCAAGTATGTTTTATCTCATCATACTTAGAATTAAAAAGACATGAAGGATCCTGAATTGGTTACCAATCTAGTCCCCAATTCGATGTCAAGCTTGGCATGGCAGTGAATCTTATAAATTGTGCCAACTTCTTCATGCCATATGACAAGAGAACCATCCATGTACATGTAATAGAAGCCTTGGGACATTACTACATAAATGTTCTTTTGTATGATCATGTCAAATTGCATGCACTCCAGACCTAAACAATGACATATAAAAAAATACAAATGCAAGAGACTGATCCTAAGCTCGTGATCATACATGGCTAATCTGTGGTCCCAATAGTGTCTTATCTCCCCCTCGCCATAATATTTAACTAGAATTGAAGTTCTTGATATTTAATTAAATATTTTATTATAAATGTAAGCATCCAGAAGTTCCTAACAGGAAATTCAAAGTCCTCTCTTGCATTAATTGCCACCATCTTATAACCTTATCCTAACAGGAAATTCAAAGTCCTCTCTTGCATTAATTGCCACCATCTTATAACCTTATTAGAGTATTGAACTTGTGACCCATTAGTATATTATTAAGTTACACTAGTGCACAAGTATCTCGATGAAAATTGGAAACCAAGTAGTACTGCTTTCACATTAAACACCACAAGAATTAGCTCTGAGCAGAGATGATCAGCCCTTCAAGAGCACGGTAAAAAGAAAAGGGTTTAAAACCAAGCTTCTAATAAAAATTCTGATATTTATATTATATTCTTCTGGAGGTGGGTGGCTTTTGTGTCAATGTTAGGTAAGAGCTTCTCTTAAACGAGTCTGAACCTTTTTTGGCTAGGGCAGATAGGATAAATCTCAAGTCATTGGCCATTCATGGCTCGCATGACTGATCATGATACAAAAAGTTCCTTATATCACACACAATGCATCATTTATATATGCTGCAAGAGTCATTGCCTCACAAGTCATTCCATGAATTATGAGTAACTTATAATTTAAGAGGAGGCATGCCTAGTATCTGAACTTCTTAAGAACTAGTCTAGAAAGCACACACAATTACCAATTTAGGCATACAATCAACAAATATAGTTGCTTTGGGATGTGAGATAACCAAAGAGTGTTTTTTTTTTAGTAAAAGATTACCAAGGAGTTTAAACAATACCCAGATAGCACACACATTTTTATCAATATCATAGATACATGAAGGACAACAAAAATCAATTTTGTACCACAAAAAGGTCTACATATGTGTCCAATCTATGGTTCAGCTATACAGGAAAAAGAAAAGAAAAGCAAAGAGAGGGTGACGTATTACATGGGAAAAATGAAAAGGACATCGAGCTAATGCCAATTTGGGTGGTTGCTTAGAAATTTCTCTCGTGTCTTGTATCCACTTATGCGCTCTAAAGTCTATCTTCATCTGTAATTTTATATTAAAAAGTATGATGTTTACACAACAAGAAACAAATTGATAAATTAGGATTAGTGTCTCCATTGTCTCTAACAGGTGTAGGCATATGTCTAGGAATGGACCTCTTACAGGTGGCTTCTGCACATGAAATCAAATTTTTGAAGATCGTTTCATATAAAACTCTCACTCTTACCTGATAAACTCATCTGCTCTTGTATGATTTTACTTGTAATTGCATGTTAGGAGGAGTTTCCTCCCATGAAACAATCAATTGTGGGAAAAGATCATTGATTCACAAGCTAATGTGGATATATAGAGTGGATGATTATCAAAAAAGCTGATCAATAATTTCTTGGCCTTATCACTTAAAGGGCCTATTTGAATAATTTAATGGGATTTGGGTTGAATTTTCTTGTCGAATTCATAGACTGGAATGTCCATTTGAGCATGACACGTATCAATTCAACACTCCTCTAGTCCGAGTCCATAAATCTCTTTTTTTTTTTTTTCCTTCTTGAAGACCAAAAGAACCATAGGCTGTTAGAATTTATTTAGGATGAGACTTTGGGAGGCTCTTAAAAATTTGAGCAAAATATTTTGGTAGGATATCAAATAGATCTTACGTTACAAAAAGGGCTACATATCCAATATTAGTCAAAAATCTGGTACTAAAGTTCATCAAAAGGTACTTTAGACCATGTAGATGTGATCAATTCAAAAAAAAATTAGGACTTCTCATCCCATCTAAACATCCTCAAATGCTATCTTTTACAAAAGTGATAACTATTGTACCGTTGGATCATAGCCTTTGGTTCTTATAATGATGCATCGAGATGCATACTGAATGAATGGGGCCCATATGAACCCTCATGTGATTAGCTGTGCATTCAGCCTTGCGGGGCATGTGGAGTAGGAAATAATTTATCTTGGATTTGAAGCACGTGATCTCTTTTAGGCCCAGACGGCACGTTGGACTGTTTTAGTGTTTGCATGACTAATATGTACTGTTGCAAATACTGCACCACGCCTCCATTCCCCTTTCATTCCTCATCCGACATTGACGTCGAGATGGCCGGCAACATCTAAATCACATCCCAATCATCCCCCACCACATCAGACGAGAAATGTTGGGGAAATGATGTTGCGGCCTAGGAATTTTCTAAATCAGGCGATTAGATTAATTAACAAATCTAGCAGACATTTCCGAATCTCGACCAAAACCATGTCTTCTTCGATGGAAAACAACCATTTGAGACGCCAGTTAGTAGTGATCTCATCTTAATTATCAAATATAATCTGGTACGGCTGGCGGCGTCTTATCCCTCTAAACATTTATTTAACGATTAGAGAATTCTGCAGACGGCGCAAGAAATATGATGCGATGAATAATATTTTATTTGATTAATCTACATAATTATTATTTTTTAATATATATTTAATATTTATAAATTAATTTTTTTATTTAAAAATTTTATATATAAAATAATTATAATATTTTATAATATAATATGATTCAAATTATTATAATATAGTTTAAGATATTATAATATAAAAAAATATTTTTATTTAATTATTTTTTAATATATATTTAATATTTACAGAATAATTTTTTTATTTAAAAATTTTGAATGATAAAAATATTTTTATTTTTTTAAAAAAATTATAATATTTTATATAAATTATTTTATTTTGAATTATATTATTGTATTTTGTGGATAAAAATTATATTTTTCACAGCGTAGGATGTTATAGGATGAGTATAAAATGTGATAATTTTTTTATAAAATAAAAATATTATTAATATATAAATTTTGTAAATAAAAAATTAATTTTTAAATATTAAATATATATTAAAAATAATAATTATGTAGAGCAATCGGAAATCGGTATGCTCCACGTAAGATTTTTTGCGCGGCCCGCGATGCACAAAGAATTTCGCTTAACGACTAAAAGTCTAAAACCAAATATTAATGGTAAATTAGTATCGAGGGAAAAGGGACTCCGAAGTATACCAAAAACTTTTCCATCCTCTCCTTCCTCCCTCCTTCCTCATGTCCCGTCCGTCTCTCTCGCTCCCCTTAAAAACCCTGGAGCTCTCAAGCCCGAGCACGGCTCCCCGCTCCACTAGGGTTTGGAATACTAGGATTCGTTCCCGAGGTGGATACGAATGATGGGGCTCGAGATCGAGAAAGGTGCTTCCACTGTCCAATTTCGCGATATTTTTGGTGTAATTTTGATTCAAAAATGAGATTTTTTTTCTTCTTTTCTTCTTCTAGTTTTGGATGCAGGAGGACAGAGAGATTTGGAGATGGGGTCCGCGAGCCTCAGCCCCGGCCAGAACTGTGACCCCTCCACGTCGGCGCTGCCGTCGCCGGCGCTGGTGCTGTCGAATTCGGGGAAGCGGATCGACCAGGCGGGGAAGAAGAAGTATGTGAAGCAGGTCACGGGGCGGCGCAACGACACGGAGCTCCATCTGGCGGCGCAGCGCGGGGATTTGGCGGCTGTGAGGCAGATTCTGAGGCACATCGATACCGAGATGACAGGGACTGTGGAGGGAGTCGAGTTCGTCAACGAGACCAACGAGGTCGGGGAGACGGCGCTGATAATCGCGGCGGAGAAGGGGCATCTCGACGTGGTGGTGGAGCTGCTCAAGTATTCGGATTGGGAGAGCATCTCGACCAAGAATAGGTCGGGCTATGATGCCTTCCATGTGGCCGTGAGAGAAGGGCACCAAGGTGAGGCTTTGTCTTTTTTCCTCTCAAGTTCTTACTGGTTTAGTATTAAGTAACTGTTGCAGTGTTTGGTCTATCCGTCTTTAGCTCTTCCTTTTTTCTCTTTATCAGGAAGCCAGTACTTAGGTATGCATGATTACTTGATTGTTATTATGTGTTTCACCTTATGGACAAGTCGATCTTATTAAAGAGAAAAAAAAAAAGCTAAAAGATTAGATCTTGATTTTTTTTTTTTTAAATAATAAGTTCTCATGTTTGTCCTAATTTTGTACGCATGGCTGCCTTTTTCCTTTTGTGTTTTTTTTTTTTTTTTAAAAAGTCTGGCATCCTTTTTTTCCTATACAAAAGAGAGAAAATTCTTGAATCATTTGATAACAAAGTATGAATTGTTTGATATAAGAAGAGTGGTTATTTCGGTTAGATTTCTAATTTACGGAAATCATTTCAATTAAATAAGTGAAGAAATTCAGCTGTTAATTTCAGGCAATTATTTTCTTATGTATGTCAGCCAAATCATTGCTTGGTTGCATATATTATGTTGAATCGATTTAGTACTGAAGTAACTTTATAGTCATAAGGCTAGATACAAAAGTTGGTAATGACTAATTGGTTTTAATCTGAAGCATTGGAGCAGTTTTGGGTATGATTGTGGAGAGCTCTATATGGTAATTTGTTTTTCTAGTGCTAATGAATCTCTTGCTACTTAATAGCTCCTACATTGTTTTATTCCAACAATGTATTTGTAAGTTTATGTGAAGCTTTTACCTTTTCAGTTTTAATTAGAAGTTGCCAAATACCTTCTGTAGTTATACTGAGAACTAGAATGCTGGTTTCTTGTCATCACTAGGCAAGCCATAGGTGGAACTTCTGAATCTTATAAGGGGGTTTCTATTTTGAATTCAAACAGGTATTTAGGAAATTTGAGTGCATGTATTCAGTGTTTTCAGTTTACATGAAAGCAGCAGAGATCAAAACAGATCATAAGAGTCTCATTTTCCTTATGTGACTTTTTACCCACTTTTGCTGATGAAATGTAGAGATCTAAATGATGACAATAATTTCTACGTTCTTTCCAACAAGTAATTATTTATCACTCTAATTCCTTTAGTTAGAGAAGGCCAGGTAACTTAGTTGCAGCCCAGTTGATGTTTGAAGGTCTCAGTTCTCGATTGTCAGCATGGGGAATTTGATTTTCTGATTCTGTTCTGGAACTTGGGTGAGTTGTCAGTGTTTTTTTTTTTTATAGTTTTTCCTTTTAAGAAGCCTGTTGTGTTATATGCCACAATAGTCTTGTATAGTCCTATTTGCTCCCTGTGGCTTAGGAGCTGGAGCTGTTAAGTTACCTTTGATTTTTAGTATGATATCATGGATAGCAATAGGCAAAGGTGTATATTGTGATAAAAACTATTTTTTCCCATCTTCAAATATGGGTCCCAAGTTTGACAAAAAGCTTCCTGAGGTCTAGTGCTACACTGAAGAGTAGGTCAAGATTGAGCATCTATGTGCTGTCAGACTTGTAGATTTGGATTTTACTTGATTTTTTCAAGTGTATTAAGGAATTACAGGAAACCTTCTTCTTCTTCTTGTTACTTATGTTGTCAGCTGTGAAATAAATATCTTATGCAATTTTTGATCATGCATGTGGACATGCACATACTGGTTTTCGGGATAGCAAATGACCATATGAATCCAGGCCTGGCCTTAGTCATGTGTCATTTTATTGCTTATTTCATTACTGAAGTTCATCTGTTGAAATTTTGGAGATTCATGTTCTTGTTTTATTGGTTCAGAGCAACATGATAGAGCTGTAACTAACTAAATTTGTACAGCCATTGTGCAGGTATTTTTGGATCATGACCCAACAATCAGCAAAACATATGGTCCCTCAAATGCAACTCCCCTTATATCTGCAGCAACAAGGGGCCATACTGAGGTGGTCAAGCAGTTACTTGCTCAGGATTTTGGCTTGGTTGAACTGGCTAAAACCAACGGGAAAAATGCTTTGCATTTTGCAGCTCGACAAGGACATGTAGAAATTGTAAAATCCTTGCTAGATAAAGACCCACAGCTAGCCCGTAGGACCGATAAAAAAGGCCAGACTGCTTTGCACATGGCTGTAAAAGGAACAAACTGTGATGTTGTTAAAGCACTTGTGGATGCTGATCTGGCCATTGTGATGCTACCGGACAAGTATGGTAACACTGCTTTACATGTGGCAACAAGGAAAAAGCGAGCAGAGGTAAAGCTTATTGATGCTCATTGTTGGTATTTCATATATCCTATTAATGCTTGTATCACTGAAGGATCGTACTTGATCCCAACATCCAATATTCAGATTATGATTGGTGCTCATGCAACGATTTTTATTCCCCTATCTTTTATACTTCTTGTTGGCATTCAAGAGATAATATGGTTTTAAGAAGATAATGATAATTTATATGATAATTTATGAATTGCTTGTTTATTTGATTCCATCCTATTGATGGCTGTAGCATCTTCCTTTTCTGCCAAAGTCCACTATAGAAGAGTAGCATATTAAAATGTATACTAGTTATCCCTTTATTGAGTACATGGTGAAAAGGATTCTGATGCAAAATATTAGATTAGGTAAGGCTAAAAGGTGTCTGGCCTATATGGTTTTATCCAACCATCTTACATAGTTCTCACACTTCATTATGCCTTGGGTCTTCATATGCATCTTTTAGTGATATTACCTATGTGCTCTCATTGGTTTTTGATACTGTGTAATTTTAAAATTTATAATCTGGCAGTCCTTTTTAAAAAGTAAATGATTGTAATGTTTGTATGGGTCAGGGGAATGATGAATTTATTTCAATAACTTCCTTCCTGGACCCTTCTATTAATTAAGCGATCTGCTGATGTGAACATGTCGCGAAGTATTAACTTGAAATTGACTGCACATCAAATAAACAAATCCCTAACAACAAGGTTCCAGTGGAGAATGCAGATATTGTAATTGGTATATATGAACATCTGGATGCATATAACCCTCAATTTTAGCAAAAAAACAAAAGCTAAAGAAAAAACTTGCAACCCTAACAAAAACATCTATAAAATTTGTCTCCACTTCTGGTACGTTTTGAAACTTTGGCCTTTTTGGTTAAAATATGTTACTGATTGGCCCTTTGATTCATCATTTGTGACTTGAAAGATGAGTGTGCTCCTTATAATATCAAACCTTGTCTTCTTCTGTCTTTCTAGGCTTTTTCCCAAGTCTATCCAGACCTCTATATTTATCATCTGTCTCTTAGCAGTTTTATGCCATGCACTATCTTGTCCAATGATGGATTGATTATGTGTTCTGGTCTTCCAAACCAGTTCAAGGAGGTCCAGCGCCGATGTCAAATTAATAGCCTATCTTAAAAACATTCTCCAACTTAAATCATACTTTGATTTGTGGGTTGATGCAATATGAATGAGACAAGGCTTGTTGATGGTTGTTGGACTTTTTCTTATAATTTGTATGGTTATTAAGCTATTATTACATGAAACAATTTTTTCGATCGAACTAGGTGCTTTGGGATTCCTTTTATTACTTGCTTGAATCCTCTGTTATGAAACAAAAACCATCAGGTTTTTGCTGTATTCTCCTCATTTTCTCTCATTGTTGTTCATTTTCTCCATCTTTTTCATTGTATATATAGAGTGTTTCTGTTGTCCTATGGGGGATCTAATAGTTTTGACTGAAATTTATTTGCTGTCATCTTGCCAAGCTTATCTTTCTGATTTCTTTGCAGATAGTCCATGTGCTATTACTCCTACCAGACACACATGTGAATGCATTGACAAGAGAACATAAGACTGCCTTTGATATTGCTGAAGGGCTTCCTCTCTCTGAAGAGTCTGCCGAGATTAAAGAGTGTTTATCTCGCTATGGTGCTGTCAGAGCTAATGAATTAAATCAGCCTCGAGATGAGCTTCGGAAGACTGTTACAGAAATCAAGAAAGATGTCCACACCCAACTAGAGCAAACTAGAAAAACAAATAAGAATGTGCATGGGATAGCTAAGGAGCTCAGGAAACTACATAGGGAGGGCATAAATAATGCCACAAATTCTGTAACAGTGGTGGCTGTGCTCTTTGCCACAGTGGCATTTGCAGCTATCTTCACCGTGCCAGGTGGAAATGAAAATGATGGGGTAGCAGTCTCTGTTCATGCTCCTTCCTTCAGGATATTTTTCATCTTTAATGCTATAGCTCTGTTCACATCATTGGCAGTGGTGGTGGTGCAGATAACTGTTGTAAGGGGGGAGACAAAGTCTGAGAGGAGGGTTGTGGGGGTGATTAACAAATTGATGTGGTTGGCTTCAGTGTGCACCACAGTTGCTTTCATCGCCTCCTCTTATATTGTAGTCGGTCGCCATTTCCAGTGGGCTGCAATACTTGTTACACTGATAGGAGGTGTGACAATGGCTGGAGTTCTTGGGACCATGACTTATTTCGTGGTAAAATCAAAGCGCATCCGAAGGATCAGGAAGAGGCAGAAGTCATCAAAGAGAAGCGGCTCATACTCATGGCATCCCAATTCTGATATTTCAGACTCTGATATTAATCCAATTTATGCCATTTGAATAGTGGAGGTGGGGGTTTCTGACGTCATTTGTATCTGATAATGTAAAAGGGGTGGAGATGTGAATTTTATCCGTTTATTGGTACAACTTGTGCTCAAAGCTCTGATTTATGTAATATGTATATTTAACCAGTAATAGCTTACATTCATTCCCAAATGTCTGGGAGAGAATTTTTATTCTGATCATAGTTGAAATGATTTCCCACAATGCAAATACAGACATGATATTACTGCTCCCTTAGAGTCAAAATGACAGAGGGTTCTCAGCATTTGTGATCTCTTGGTTGTGGAAAATTAAGCGGCTGTTGCATTACAGGTCATGGTCTGGGATGTCAGACATAGATTTGTTATACAATGAGAAGAAGAAAATATGTGCATCGATGCGTCTTGCACGAGTGCCTCTCGTTGATCGCTCAAAACTTTAGAAGGAGAATGTAATATTTTCACATCTGAATAAGATTACTTTTTTCATTAGCAGGTTATTTTGGTTGAACTGGATTTAACAGCAGCAGGTTGAAATAGAAGGCCTGTGTTGATTTGGCGAACACGATGGAATGTGGGAAGGTTTGTGTTCCTGCTTTTTTTAACAGAGATTTTCTAGTATTTTTTTCCCTTGAATCTTCATTTTCTTCCAGAAATTGCTATCCCTATTGCCTTGTTGAATAGTATTCTTTGACATGGTTCTAACAGAATTCAAAATATATGACATGCTATCCCTATCCCTATCTCCTTGTTCATGCACTTTAGCGAATTGATGATTCCAAGTGAGCAGGTGCGCCTCATGCAGCACCAGGGTATTGGAGGTTTGGGTCTCCAACAATGCTGCATTACAATAAATATGATTTCTAAGCTGCTTTCCAGAGCTATTTTGAATTTCTCAAACTTCGAACTTGAATTTTTAATTGTTTTTGAAAACTCAATAAGGCCAGTTCCAGCAAACACTATTTCATGTATCATGATGCTTGGCTGTATTGCTTTACAATTCCCACAACTTAAATCCTAGTATCATGGATGTCCTCGTAAATACACACTTGTTCAGCAATCTAAGTTTCTTCGTTGCAATAATCCATTTTAACATGTCTCTACTGCCCAGATGCAGGTGAAGGAGGAAAAGGAGAACCATGTGAGGAGAGAGAAAAGAGCAATTGGATAACAAAAAGGGTACATGAAACCTCAATAGGCAGTCCTCTCTTCTCCAATTACATTTTTCCTTTCCTGGAGATCGGAAATAATACAAAAATACAGCTGATGTCGTGAAGATGAGAACATCATATAGGTTAGGTATATCTTTTAATACCTTTGGATGCCACAGATGCTGGATGGAGAAAAGGAGTCCCTGTTCTATGCCCCTCAGCCCTGCCAGTGCTCAACAGCATCAGTGAGGTGGGTTGTGCTGCTTACTTTGGCTTTAATCTTGTCAAACCTTTTACTGGCATGCTCACTTTGTTTAAGGTTTCTTTCTCGACCTGAAGGTTTCTTTTGAACTACTATTTTAAAGTTGGGGAATCATTTTGCCTTTGAGTGGGTCTCTGCCAACATGATTGTTGGAAGCAAGTATCAAACAATTCCATGCAGACAAGTGGTGTCCTTTGATGGCTGTCTTTATTGCTAGTGCCCATACCTATCTGTTGCACTTTGACTCTTTAAAACATTCGTTTATATTACTTTTAGAGTTGAGTTTAATTTAAGTTGTCAGATCACTTGAGAGTTCAATGTAAGGTGATTGAGCATGTCTTTTATACTGGAATCTTACTAGGTCCATCATTATGTATTATTGTATTTATTTCTTTATTTAGTTTGTTTGCAGGTTGTGAGCCTTGATTGCCCTCTTACTTGATCAGATAGACAAGAACTTTATTTATAATTAACAAGAATATCCCAAGCATTAAAATGGGTTGCTCTCAGCATGCACAAATCCAAGGATATAATACTTAAAACTTGATGATTAGAAAATATTCTTGAAATGGTCCATTACAATATATTGATAACTGGTGGAGCTTTCCGCATAGAGCTGTCACTAGAAATCACTGATGGTCTGCTTGCTGGTCACATTTGTTAATTGAAACAAAAAGTAGTGGTTTGTTTCTTTCTGCAATCTGTTTGTTTTTGTTTGATGACCAAGTAAAGCAATCCAGGGCTGGTGATCAATCAATCTTAGCTTCAAAGATGGGCTGTCCATCAAAACTAGCTATATTAGAGCAAAGTTAACCATGGTAGTTCCTTGTCATCACCATTTGACTTTTTTTTCCAATATCCTAATATGTTTCCATTCAAGGAGATTCATTGACCTCTTAAACTTGTTCGTTAATATATCGTGTCTTTGTTCATGGATTCTATTATCTGGTTAACATAACTAGAAACTATGCTGATCAAGTATTATCTTGACGATTGGAAGAGGACAATCTTATGAGACATCATGACTAAAGGAAATCCCTTGTCAAAGAGAATAGCAATTGTGTACAAATTATTAGGCTGCTTCATATAAATCCCATGGAGAAGTACAAATTCTTAGGCTTTAGCACAAAGTGTTGGGTACTTGGATGAACCACTTGAGACCTGACTAAATTCTGTGGGCTGACCTCACACCAGCCTCAGCCAATCCTTTCCCCCAAACCAATAACAATTGATCAGCAACAGCCCAACATCTTGAGAAAGCCTGAATAACATCAATTCGGTGGCTGCGACAAGGAGATCATATGAATAAATTGGGATTGCAGTGGTAAATCATCATAATGTCATGCTAGAGCTCTAACCAGACAGAAGGGTGACCAATTACTGGATAGTAACAGTACTAAGTTGTCAATATTAGGCACACTAGGCCTTGGTAATAGTTGATCGTGATGCATCCACCTTGTTTTCACTATAAAACCTTGGAAGAATAGGTGAAGTACAACTAAATATTCGGTTATCACAAAGGCATAAGAATGTATCTCAATACAATTGGAAAAGAGGACATTCCATGAATTCTGCTTCCTCATGTAAGTTGGACCATCAGGGATTACCTTTTAATCAAGAAAAATATGGATTGCTGCAGCTTGTACTGCACATCTGATATATTGCCCAGATTGAGTTTCATTGCTATTGTTGTTTAAAGTTATGCAGTAGATGATGGCATTGGATGCTTGCCTTATCAGGACACGCCCTCTTCACCAATGTTGTGTTCTGCTTTATCTGATTTATATGTTTGCAACTAGACATTTGAATAGGTAGCGCACAGAGAGAGAGAGAGAGAGAGAGAATACATTCGTATGACTGTGAGGGCACCATGCGATTAAAAAGGAAGAATTTAACTATGTGTCGTGCTTGTGATTGAGATATCAATGAAGTGCAGATCTTGTAGTCTACTTGACATGCTAACAGCAATGGGTTCAGAGATTATAATTCTGTTTCAGGAAAACTTGTAAAGTAACAAGATGTACTCGATTAAACTGAGCTTCCATCAAGCATACAGTACCATAGATAGGCCTCTAAGCCATTTCAACTGGACTACAGCATACTCTAAAGTCTTGCAAAATAGGAAAATCCAGAGAAATAGCACCATCTTTTTTTGTTTTTTTTTCTAGAGAAAGGCATGCACAGGGTTTCTCATCATCGCCTACAAAGCCCTGGCTTCTCTTCTTTCTCACAATCTGCTGCAATCCTAGAAGCAGTCAAGGAACAAAATCCAACATCACTTACACTCTTTCTTGCTGAAACCAGCTGTTGAGACTTCTTACAATAAGCAATTGCTCCTTGGATCGAGCTCTCCATGTCTGAATTCACACTGCTACTCCTCTTCAGAATTGGTGGCCCGTAGAGTCCATTTGAATTCACGCTCGAAAAGGATGAAGAGTTCGAAGAAGAGCATGATGAAGAAACCGAGGAGGATTTGGTTGAAGAATGCCACTTAATGGCACCTGAGAAAGACCTCCTGTGACAGCAATCCTCTTCTTTCATCTTCTCGCCATCGGGCCTCTTCATGGTTGTGGTGGCATGGTTATGTGCCACCATAACTCTTTCCCTTTGAATTTGCCCAAATGGATTCTTTTGCCATGACTTCAGGAGGCCATTTGAGCATTCCTTAACTTTAGGGACTGCGCATTTCTCATCGGAACATCCGGTTTTGGTGAAGAGGGACTTGAAGTAAGCTTTCGAAGCCTTCAGCTTGAGACTGAGGGACGACTGCCTAATGAACTTGAGCTTCTTAGACCAAGACTTCTTTGGTTGGGACTGGACAAGCTCTGTAGAGCATTCAAAGTAGTAGTCCTCTGCATCGAGCTCTCCGCTTACATAACAAGAGGTGGCAGGTGAGACATTGCAGGACTCAAATGGAGTGGTGGAGGCAGTCTTGATGTTGTTGTTAGCGGAGATAAAACCCTCTTCGAAGGCTTCCAAGGTTTCTCCAGGGGCAGGTAAGTTGGAGTTTTGTAGGAGCTTTTGGACCATTTGCAAGCGCGGCGGGAGGTGGAGGGGGAGGAGCTTCCCTTTGTAGAAGAGCTCATCAGCAGGGGAGGTGATGGGCTCTCTCTCAAGTGGGGCAGACATTTGGAACTCAAATTCTCTTGAATGTGGTGGAGAAGCAATATTGTAGCACAAGAAGGCAGCAGAGCTGACATCCATATCTATGTAGCCCTCTTCTGCTAGCTGGTCATATGGAGGGGAGTCTCTTGCCATACCAGAGAAGTTATTAGCAAACTGCTCTCTTTGTTGTGATAATTCTCTCACTCTTGTATCTTCTTCCCTTCTCTCTATTCCCTGTTTTCTCCTTGATGGTGTGGCTTTGAGGTGTTTCCTTGGTGGTGTGGCTCTGTAGGAAGGAGAGGGAGGGGAGTTTGGCATCATTTAAAGCAAGGAAAGGGCCAAGAAAAGAAGCATTTGGGAGGGGCTGTTGCAGATTAGAAAGCATCCAAAATAACAAATGCAGGAGAGTTATGGGGAAGACTGATGTCCCCACCCTACTCATATGACATATTTGTTCTTACTCTAGACATCTCTCTCTTCCCAAGCACCACATACTTCAATGCTGCCCTTCAGTTTCTTTATGTTAATTTAAAGCTCTTGCACTGTTATTTCAATGAGTTCTCTCTTTCCATTGTTTCTCCCTATTCAATGTCTCTCTTTGAGTAATTTTAGTCCAACAATTACTCTGCTGGTGATTTGAATTTGAAAAGAGCCCATGCCCCAAAACCTGGACTCGTGTGCCTCAAGCATTGAACAAGACCAAAATATAATATAGATTATAGAGTAGGACCTAAATTTGCATGTGGCTTTGATAGCAACCGCTTGAACTCCTTCATGGTTTTCTGCTGATTTAATTTGTTAGGCAGGGCCACTTGCCCCCCTTGGATCCTTTTAGGAAGTGATATGAAAAAACCAAGGGGTTCGACGTGTTGAGATTCTATACGAGGTATCAATGCAGCGGTTCGAGTAGATCCTAAACTACATTAATCTAGATTGGTATGAAAACTACCTGTAACAAACCCTAAGATGATCATGCTTGATTCAAAACCTATAACAGTTCATCATAGGTTAAGATTGAAAATGTTGCAATCTCTAAATATATAAAGCAATAAAATCTAATGATAAGCAGGGTCCATTTCCTTCTTTCTTTCTTTTTGGTGGACAATAAAGAATTGGACAACCCAAACACACTGAGCCCTTCTACCAACTGAGATATGCTCCAGGCATTGTGTCCACAAGCATGTGTATAACGCCTCTCTCTAGTGCTACTATTTTGATGCTCTGGCTGTGTTATTTTTCTATCATATACTTTGGCATCCCAATTCCATGGCAACCCTTAGATGGTGGGATAGGATTTTTTTTTTTTAACCATGTATCATGATCTCAGAATTGGCGGAGGATAATATCAGATTGTGGAAGGGAGGAAGACCAATAACTGATCAGGGAATTGCAATTCAAATTTACATTGATATCCTCTCTTTCTTTGTTATCTGATCCTTGGGTAAACTTTCACTTCTAACTCTTACTGTGTGGCTGCCCACTTGAATTTTTTACTCAGAAGACCTTCCCGACATTTGTAGGTGGGTAACAAATAGCTTGCATTAAAAAGAATATGCACTGCAAAACTCGAGGGTCCCCTTGCCCTCCCCCAATAAACATAGCTCCTATATTTACTATACTAGAACAGTGCAAGAGGCCCTGAACATAGAAAGGCCCTCTTGCTTTCTCTCTCTCTCTCTCTCTCTCCTGCTCTCATTCATGTGAGGACCCAAACAGAAGCAAGGATGGAACTTTTCTGTCCTGACGTTTCTGAAGAGGAGTGGTTGCTAGCATCCTTTGGGAACTTTGAGACCCTATCACACCAAACAAGTTCCTAATGTTTCATGCTTGCCGAGAAAGTATGTGGGTCCTCCTTCCCCAAATACTTTCTTTGATGTCAAGCTGGAAACCGCATGACATAACCACACACCAAAGAATTTATAGTTTGATACTGTGCATGATTCCACTCAAAAAAAACACTGTGCACGATGTTGATGATAGGAGCTTTTAAATTTTATAAGGTTGACATAAACTTGAGGAGTTGGTGCTAAGCTTTATAAAATTTCCATGGATCAAGTTCAATTATGTAAACGAGATAAAAGTTGTTTTTTAAAACTAAGTTTTTCTGTCATGCACTAACTGAGTGCAAGTTTGTGCACCGGTCGATGTTCCTGAAGACACGTTGCTGCAATCGATTATTAGCTGACACAGAAGAAGCTTGAGGAATACTTCAACAATTTTTATTTTGTTTTCATAAAGAAGCATAGAGTCACTTACACCACCCATCCCCGAATGCAATCATCAAACAACAAAAGATCCACGACCTGTGGAGGTGAACTACTGGCAAATATAAGCCCTATGAATTAAGGGTCCTTCAGCGAAAGATCTACAAGCTGTGGGCGTCCACACCCCCTAATGGAGCCGTAAGTTTCATGTTAAATAAGATCACCATTGAATGTGTGACGGCCCAACCCATGTAAGAATCCAAACGAACAAAAAAAAAAAAAAACAGTTCCCTCCGGCTCCCAATCGGAGTCGGAGACGAGTTCCCTCCGGCTCTATTTAAGGAGGAGAACCCTCCTCTCTCCTCTCATCGAGAAATCCCGAGGCAAAACGGCGGCAATCGCTGAAAATTCCTCACGGAGATCCGTCCTTGTGCCATCCAATTTCTCGCCGGAAAAGCCTCGCCGGCGATGGAGGTAAGCTCCCTCCTCTTCCTCTCTTCTCCCCCTTCCTTCTCGTGCCGATGTGCACGCTCGCCGGCGACCAGAGTCACCGGATTTTGTTGCGGAAGAATCTTCTTTTTTTGTCGTTTTTCCGTCGTCGGTGGTCACCATCGACCACCGGTTTGGCCGCCCCTTGCCGTCGGAACGTCTCCTCTCCTGCCGATGGTCGTCCCACGCCGGTTGCGCCGCCGGCCGGCCACCCAACGAGGGGACCTCACGGTCCCCTGTTTCAGCCCAAAACAAGCCCACGGGAGAAGAAGGAAAGAAGAAGAAGAAGAAGGAAAAGAAAAAGAAAAAGAAAAGAAGAAGGAAAAGAAAAGAAAAAGAAGGAAAAGAAAAAGAAAAAGAAAAGAAAAAAAAAGAAAAAAAAAAAAGGAAAAAAGAAGAAGAAAAATAATATAATAATAATAATATAATAATAATAATAAATAGGATTTTCTCTCCTCTCTCTTCCGTGAAGGAAAAAAAAACAGAAAGAAAGAAAAGAAGAAAGAAAAAAATAAAATAAATTAATTTATAAATAATAAAATATAAGAAAGAGAGTTTCTCTCTCTTTCCTCTCTCTCTTCAACCTGAACTAGTATTTTCTCTCTCTAAAATTGGACTTTCTCTCTCTACTTTCTCTCTCTAGAATCCTCTCTCTAGATTATTTCTCTCTCCTAAGATTTCTAGAATTTTGAGAAGAATGATAATGAATTTAAATGATCCTCGTGATGGATTTTTGATCCATGATCGTCGGACGGTACACCGACATCCACTTTGATCAGATCAGGTATTTTTAGATTTTATTTCTCATGATCTTATTGAATTATCCACATGATAATTTTAGCATGATTTGATCTGATCGATCAGAATTTGTTGAATCATATTGTCTGAAGAATTCAAGATGAGTTTTCTCTCTCTAAAATTTTCTCTCTCTAGAATTTTCTCTCTCTAAAATATTCTCTCTCTTGATTGATTCTCTCTCTAAAAAAGGTTAGTGAATGAAGAAATTTCTTTTAATAAGTCTGATCTGATTCTAATGAAGAATCCTGATCCATGATTGTCAGACAGCGTACTGGCGCCTATCTTAATCAGACCATGAATCTTTAGATTTGATCATCCATGATTCCGATCTAGCCATGATTTGATTTGATCATGTTGGTTTCACCAATTGAGATATTGGACCAATCGTAATGTTGGATTGTGTCACCTGATCAATTTGAATTGTACCTCATGAATTTCCTCTCCTCTGATTTTTTCTCTCCACTTGATTTTATGAAATCGATGAAGAAATCTCGATCCTATCACTTCGAATCCGATTTGATCTGATAGTCAAACTTTGGATCGTTTAGGTCCTAATTAGATTTTGATTAGATGAAATTAGATGATCGGACCCAATCTAAACCGTTGAAATATGGTATTCGTATTCTTTCTAATTATTGAAATTGATTCTGTATAGGATTGTGGATGTTTGATCATGGGATATCGCGATATGATCTACGAACAGAATTTTTGGAAGAAAATTTATAGAATTATGTGGATTTATTGGAATGCATTCGAGGTAAGTAATGTTTCACTTTTTCTAGATTTATCGGCAAATTATAATGTATTCTTCTGACATGATTTGTGAAACAATGCATGAATTGGATGAATGGTATTTTGTTATGAAAATATCTTATTTGAAATGTTATGATGAAGCATGATTAAACATATTGATTTCATGATGCATTATATTGATTGATTTCGATACTACATGATTATATGTTTTATTATCGAAATTAGAATATGAAACATGATTTATGAAGAATTATGATATAAGAAACAATAAGAATTGACAACCTGACTATGTAAAGGATCCTGCCAATGGGGGCATATATGTTGGCAATTGATTGTCCTGAGGGTTTATGTCGCCAGCGAGACCAGCGACATGTCGCCAGAGAGACCAGCGACAAACCGCCAGCGAGACCAGCGGTTCCAAAGGACATTGCTGCCAGATGATTCGCAGCCTACCGCAAGCAGATACGCGGTATTATGACCCTACCACAGAGAAAATATGGTCATAGCTCATGGTTGACGAAAAGAAATTGAAGAACAAAAGAAATTGAAATCTCGAAAGAAACTTGAATTTTCGAAAAAGAAATGAACTTGACATGAATTATATTGCATAATTGAAATTGATTTCGAATTGATGAACTCTATATGCTTATTTTCTATAAATGATTATTTACTTAAATACCTGATGAAATCTGTTGGAAAGTGATCATTGCTTACTGCGTTGTCTAGCTCATTACCTTCTATTTTACTGTTTTTACAGATGTTGAGGAATTAAGATGATACAAGATATGAATGGAAGAGTGATCAGAAGCAGAATTTCTATACTTTTATTTTAGGTGGAAAGTCTTATTGAATTTGATGTGCGGCCTATGAATCATTGTTAAATTTATTGAGATATTAAAGAAAGAAATTTAGGTAGTTATGTTTGGATTTAAATTATTGGCTAATTATTCCGCTGTTGTTTTAAGATAACATGATAAGATGCCTTGCATGCTTATGGGAAGAGTTTTCTATGAGTATGCGACGGTTGCCATGACCCTCGATTCAAAATCTCGGATCGGAGGCGTGATAGAATGCATGACTTCTTTTGCACTCATTGTGAGTCAAAAGTGTCCATCACCACATTCTACTGCCATTGCTCTGGATCATGTCTATGCTCATATGCAGCAGATCCTTTACAATCCCAGCTGCAAGAAATTTCCTGAAGTTTGCACAAACTATATTAATATGCAGCAAGGAGCTAGCTGCAGCATTCTGATAGAAACTCACCGTTCTTTATTATTATTATTATTATAATACTTACCATTCTTTTTCAAACCAACCACCATCAAGTAAGTCGGATGATAGAGCTTGGAGTTATGCTCTATATCCCACAATCCAGACCTCTGTATGTTAATTCCTACAGGTGGAGTACACAAGGATTCAGCCTCATGTTCCTTGAGCCTCCAAATTAAGCTCACTGTTATTCAAATGTTCTACGGCCTCTAGTCTTCCTCTCACCATTAAACAGAGGTTTAAGGACCACGTCGTAGTATTTAGGTGACCTGGTTTTCATCTCGGTTTGTATTGGTATCATATCATATATGCCATATTCTTACAGAGGGCCATTGATGAAGGCTCAACAAAGAAATTGACCCTATGGTTGCTCAACCAACGGAAACTTTTTTTTTTTCAGGCCATTTTGGATTCCCAAGAGGTTTCTGGACATCATCAGAGGGCCATGTGATTCACGCTATAAAATGAAGCACAGACCGAATTACTCGTGCTTCTTAACAGCCGTCTCCTGAAATTTAAAAAAAAATGAGACCCTACTCAATATGGGCTAGAAGGCAAAAGTTTAGCAATTACGATTTCGATGAGGATGAACTCGAATATCCTATTAGAGGACGGCAAGGTTTACGAGATGATAAACCACGAGAAATAGGCCACATACGGCCTCTAGTGGAAATTTGGTGGAAGAGTGTAATTGCTAAAAGAGACAACAAAAACTATTAAAAGCGTATAATTATAGCCAGACATAACTACCCATCTGCATTATCTAAAAACAAAAAAACCAAAAAAATAAAAAAAAAAAAAAAAAAAAGAAAAGAAAAGAATGCTCCATTCTATTGCTCTTACACTTTACACATGGGGACACTTGTCCATCCCGACATTAGATAGTTTCTAAATCTATTCTATTGCTCTTACACTTTACACATGGGGACACTTGACCATCCCGACATTAGATAGTTTCTAAATCTTTCTTATTTACTGTAACGTTTGTTGAAAGGATTTGCATTCATAACCTAATCCAAGGAGATGTTTAATTCGTAATCGAAATCAAAAATGAAAATCGAAATAGATTGGAATGAAAATCGAAATGATCAAATTTTTTAAAATATTTGACCCATGATCGGAATGAAAATCAGAATAAAAATTTAAATTCTCAAAAGAGAATAGAAATTGAGTTTTAGATAAATTATTCCAATCTCAAATATAATTCCTCCCAACCAAACAATTTGAATACAAATTATCCATTACCATTTCAAATTCAGATCCTAACTTTCTCCAACCAAACATCCTCTAAAATTCTCCAACATAATATCCCATTTCACCTTGAAAGAATGATCGGGCATGAACAAGATTCCACATCCTAGACTCTCCACAATTTATCTTATTCTCTAACACGACGGGCCATCCCTCTTAAGAGAGCACTTGTCACTGTCATCAATCATACTTTTTACTTGATCAAACATATCTATTTAATCAACCAGATCAATCTGACACGGCCGCAACTATTGATCCATAAATATGTTCTTTCAGGAAACAAGTAGCTATCAAAATTCTACAAACTGAGGTTACAAACCTTTTGACCTCCAAGGCGAACTTCAATCTCTCTCCTCTCATGTTTTCAAGAAAGCAAATCACCGGTCCCAGACTAGTTGACAAATCATAAGTCACTCCACTCCTTCGACCTGCTAGGATTCAAACACTATCTACACAAGCGGCTGAACATTGTCTAGTTCAGTCATAACGGTAAGTGCAGTTTCCCTTGTGACATGAAAGCCGCAGCAAAGTAAATCTACACATCAAGACAAAGTCGCAGACGCTTCTAAAAAAGGCAATTGGCATTTCATCCTTCATCTTTCGTGGTCGTAAATTTAAATGTATGCAATTTTGGCCAATAAAATTGAATATTGGCTGCAATTAGGGGCCAAAACGTTGCATGGATCATTTCTTACATTGGCATACTAATAACCCCAGCAAAGAATAAAGACATACATTAGAAGAACGGCAAGAGTCCATTCAATACTTGGATTTCATTTATGTGACTCCAATGAGTGAAGCTAACAGTTCAAGCAACAATGGGTGCAAATACATCAAAAAAAAAAAAGAGGTGGAAAAACTTACTACTATGCATCATTCAAGTTAGATGTCAGCCTTCTATGGATTTAAAGCATCTGCTGGGATTTGCTTTGGACTGTTGATCAACACCCCCTTGCTCTCCAAGAATGGCTAGAAACCTTGCCTCAGAACATGTAGCATCGGATGTTGCAAAAAAGTATCTCAACCTGTGCCCAATGAACCATGGGCCTTTTTCACCAAACTAAAACTGGACGTTGTTTTCTGCTTACCACGTAACAGGTTGCATATTATTGGCAGGTAATGTAGCCAAATTATTGAAGCCACATAGGACAAGTGAGGAGGGAATGCAACGCAAAGGGCATTGGAAAGGATAACCATTACTTTACACCTGACCACCTTTCTTCATGTGACCGGATGCAACTCTGAATCCACCAACCTTTGTAATGCCCCCTCATTAAAAATCAACAATTTACAAATGAATCCTTTGATAGAACTAGCATAGATCAACTGACTTGGGCAGCTGCAGTAGATGGAACAAATGATCACCACGTAAGTCATAATAATTCTGTGATCTAAATTTTGATACTGTGTTCTGAGGGTTAATCCTAGCATTCAATGTCAGGCAATGGCATTTTCCAGTAATTCCAAGAGTTGAAATCCTCCTGCACAGCATGTCAAAAAAATTATCAATACAAACACCTTAAAGGCTTAAACTTTCCATACCAGTTCATAAAGCCAAATCTTTTCTGGAAATATAAGAGCCTAAACTACACATAAATCTAGCAATTCAACTTTCAGACCAGAAAATGTGTGTGTGTATGTATTTGCTGCTTTAATTTGTAACAATAGCATTCTGGCCCAAGTACTCCAAGTCCAGTACCACAAGTTTTCCATAAAAAATGGAGCAAAAGCCCAGTCTGCTACCAAAAGTAGGATGAACCAAGGCCAAGGAGATGCACCCACAACCCCTGTGGACCATTTTTGCTAAATCACCACAAACCAGGGAAAGAAGCAGGCAACGAGAAATCCTAATTATGAGGCTCATGGCAAAATCATGGATTGTTTGTTAAACCTCAAGCAAAATTAATATGCTCGTGTATATGCACAATGTGGGAGAGAGTTATTTGGCATGATTGGACAAGTTATCTCGCCTGAGACTGGCCAGTTGCTTGTGACCTTTTCATCTGTAAAGTTCTTGCATTGTCTCAATCCTAAAGAATGAAGCCTGTTTTCTCCTTAATTATCCTGCCAACCTCTTAAACAAGCTTCTGTTTATTCATGCATGTATTTTTGTATGAATGTAATTATGCATTGGTATGCACGAGAAGTGTGTGCACATGTGGCTCTGTGTATGATGAGCATTTAATGTTAGTTGTTTAAATAGCATTTATCTTTGCATCTATAGAAAAATATAAGGTAGATAAGTAAACCATTTTCTTCATTGTGTATTAGCCTCCATATGTTAACCATAGAAACTATATCTAATGTGCTGTTTGTCTATTTTTAGTTAGATGACAAACCTGCTCAACCAATGATGTCGGTGGGAACATGTCATTGACCAGTGTATGCAAGGAGGTATAAGATTTCACATCGATGCAGTGGTTGATAGCCACTTCCCCCTGCAAGTTTTAAGGATGACAATAAATGCAATCCTGCTATGTTCTCCACATCAAGATGAAAATTGAAAGGAGGAAAGCCTACCTTTGGATTAATGATAAATATTTTTCCTTTTGGAATTCCAATTTTTCTGTAACTAAGCTCATCAGTGTCTCTGTTCCCAAAGCCCGCATAGAATGGGTTGTAGTCAGAAGGAAAAAGTGCTCTAATGTCCTGTCAAAGAAATAAAATTCCAGAAAACTTATAATTTGAAAGGAAATGAGAAGTTTTCCCGAAGAATGAATTTCCTTGTGACTAATTGCCTCCTGTTTTTAAACAAAAAACACAAATGGATATATATCATGGCCATTCTTTCTCTACAAGTACATAAATAAGGTGTCCTTGATTCAAAAGACTGATGTTATAATACCAGAACAGTCCTCTGAAGGCCTTTAACTACCTACCCAGGCCTTTGCGCATCTATATCCTTTTAGAATTTGATATTTGGAGAAGCAACCATATAGACACACATAATGAAAAGTAACCATATGGACACACATAATGGATGTCCCACACCCTTTCACATAGCATGTAAAATTCCTCATCAAGAATGATGCAGTAAACCATCTATGAGAAATGATGATGCATCCCACAACCCATGTGCACTTAGAGCTTTTTTTTTTTTTCCTTAAATTGATGGCCAGTCCATAAATCCGGCAGTTTAATAGTTGAACTCCAATCAACCATATTTGATTTTTTTCAATTGCTAAGGGTGTATCCATGCTCTGCATGAAAAGGATTGTTTGCATGCTTGGGCTTGCCATACCACAGTGTTGTTACATCCCCTCTTTCAATGAAAATTTGCTGAAAATTAGTGGACACTGAACATTTAAAGAGGTGATTAGTAACACCCTAAAAGTTTGGATATTACACTATGACTAACATGCATGATCACTCAAAGGTCTTCCATCACCTTCTTTTACATACACTCGTACATATATACATTAATGCATCTATTATTATTATTATTGTTGTTGTTGTTGTTATAATACATACATACATACATACATACATACATACATATATATATATATATATATATATATATATATAAGGCTGCAAATGGGTCGGGTTGACCCGTGACCCGACCCAACCTGACCCGCTTAGACCCGATCCGACCCATTTTAAAGGACCCATGGAGCTAGGTTGGATCCTAAAATTGGACCCGTTCAATATTCCAGGTCGCGTCTGAGTTTACTGAATTAAGACCCGACCCAATCTGAATTCAGTATTGAATCTAATATGTAAACTATAGAGCAAATAAAGTGAGATTAAAATTTCAAATGCTATTGTAGTATTATTATTTTTTATATAGTTTTACTCAATTTGACTGTGAGATTTTGAGAAATTGCTTATAAATTAAAAACTAAAGCAAATTAATATTTATTTTCTTTTATCATAAACTTCGCATATGTTAGTTTATCATACGAACCAAGCCTTACTAGAATTTGGACCCGAGTTGGATTCAAATTTTTTAGATTGAGATCGGATTATGCATGGACCTGACCCAACCCAAATGATCCAATGGGGCAGACTTTTTGATCATGGACCCGATCCAATCTGACCCGATTTTTAATTGGGTTGGATCTAAATCCAACATTAGGACCCGATCAAAAAATCGGGATGGATCAGGGTCACTCATGACCCGATCTGACTTGACCCATTTGCACCCCTATATATATATGAACCTGTCGAAAATGTGTCAGGCAAGCATGCCATCCTAGCAAAGCATGCTAGAGCATTGAGACACCCTTGCAGTGGTTTAGTAATTGCATAATGTGTAAGATCGTGGTACCACTAGAGCTCATACCTATGCACTGCCAAATAACATAGTTGCCAGCATGCTATTTTATCAAATCATTGAAACTACATCTTATAAGTAATTCATTTCCAGTTTAAACATTTATTTGTATCTGTTTGAAGAATTACCTCCAAACATGCAATCTTGAACTCATGCGGCGCTCTACGTATAACTGTTATAAAGAAGAAAAAAACAATTAATCAAAAAACTGAAAGCATCCATTGCAAAATTCACTCTGCTTCAACTATTTCTCAGGTCTAAGATGACAACGACAATTTAAATGCTTAAATAATTAAAGCAAGAACTCTCCACAACTTCTTTTGGAAATTGAAATAAAGAAAAACATGAATATGTTACATTCAAATAACCGAAAAATTATAGTGAACCAGATGGCATAGCAACGCATGCAAGTTTCATTTTGGCAAACATATCCCTTTCTGATGAGAGCTCAATATATCTCTTTGGTAATAAGGAAATTGAATTGGAATTTCAACACATATCAACTCTTATCCGCATATGTCTTGTGCTCAACAAAAGGTCAACATGTTATTTTAACAGAAGGAAGTCTATAAGCTTGTAGACTCATAGAAATCAGAACAAACACACTGATTCCCTCAACTCCTGAGAGTAATCAAATGCTAAAAATATATGCCTAAGCGAATACTAAAGATAGTGAAGTATAACACATTGCCTTCTCGATACAGCGAAGGGAACAATCCATCAGGTGAAATTACGACAGGTCCATTAGGTAGTGCTTTCCCATCCTGCAAGAATCAAAAGAATTCATTGACTCTGCAGATAGACCTAACAGAACTTCAAAGATGAGCACATGAAGATCACAAATTAATGGAAAATAAATCCTCCCTCTAAAAGCCATAAATAAAAGGTTTACAGTCCAAAGCACAAGAGGGATGCCAGAGCAATGGCACCTTTTTTTCCTTTTTCAAAATTGAATGATGCATGAGTCGGCAACTTTCTATCCTAAGGTCTCTGCAGCAAAGACAAGAAAAATCATGAAAAAGACGACCAAAAGAAGATCTGCTACCTGTTTCAGATTAAGGAGAAAGCTTCTGGTGAGATATGCCTGGACAATAGCTCTTGCACTCAGGAACAGTAATTGATAGCCATTTTCCTGATTTGAAAAGAAATAAAAATTTATCACCTGTCTCATATAACAGAGAATAATCACTTGTTCACATATGAAGCATAAAGAATAGAGCACACAACATTTTTTGCTGTATTGACATAAGGTCCATATTGCTCAGCTATTAAAAAAAAACTATAGGATAAAGAAACTTTAGATAGCTCAGAAGGATAATATGATGATAAGATTCCAGAGTAATTAAATATCAACTTGGAAATATTTACTCAAATGGATATTCTTGATGCAAGCAAAAAATAGGAGAAAATAAAACCTAGCAAATTAACGTCAGAAGTCTGAGAAAAGAATAGATACATATACATATACACATATAGAGCAAGAGAGAAGAAGGGAAGCTCTTTCTATTATCCAAACTCAAATGATCCAACGAAAATTTATCAAGGTGATTTACTATGGTTATCATCACCTGACACTTATCGGGATGCAGTATATTCATTCATTTCCTTATGCTAAGTCAAATAAAACCAAAAGACTCCCATAAGCTAAAGAACTATTCTAGTTTCTCTAGTAGAACATAAATTGGACGCTTGTTTTAATGGATAGACCAAACTAAGACTACACCAAAGGCCTACTCTCAAACAAGGGTATCAAAATTGCAGTGGATTGGTATAGACTTGTATAGTATGATACAGTGCTGGCACACAATGCACCTCTTGGTGCCAACAGCTCAAAAAAGAGGCAACGATTCAAGCATTAGTACACTCTGGTACATAAATCATTGCACAAAAAGTTACATTTCTTTATTCCTTCTTTAAATCATAAATTAAAAAAAAAAAATCAAATTTGAGAAGTTCGGATGCTGCAATCTTAAAAATCATAATTCAGTTGCATACCTTTATTGCAGAAAAAAGTCGTGCTACCCCAGATTGAGTCCAGTCCTTTCCAACTAGAGGCATGAACTGGCCCAGAACATCAGACCTAAAATATGCAGAACAAATTATGCAATTAACAAAATTCTCATATCTAGGATCAATGAACTGTCCTATGAAACTGAAAAGCAAATAAACAATATGACATTACTTCAGACAGCAAGGAAGAATTCAAAATTGAAGAGATTATTTTAATTGTATATAGATGCCAAACGCCTCTACTTAAAAGCAATTAACTCTGTTCACCAACCTGTTAACGCAAAATTAAAATCTTGCAAGCCCCTATATTTAATAGTTGTAAGTTTTACATTGAAAAGAAGGACAAAAAATAAAAAATCTCATATTAGCATACAAAACTCTCTTTTCTGTCAAAGAATTATTGATCTTATAAAAAAACATTTTTTTGGCATTTCAAGGACAATACAATTAAAATATTACTCCGGAGTTTCAGCTGATTCTGGTTGAAAATGGCTGAAGCATTCCAGTTTGGGCCCAAAGATTTTGGCCAAGAGCTAGCCAAAAAATGGGCCAAAATATTGAGCATCTGCTTATAGCAATGGAAATAGGCAGATTAATCATTTTTACAATTTGTCTCCATAAGCATTGCCTATTCCAACAAATAAAATAGCCCAATATTGCTTTGTCTAAGAGTTTGAAAGCAAACAGAGAGAGGAAAAATTGTCATAGGGATAGGAATAATATTTGGAATCATGAAGCAAGGCCTGTTCTAACCTTTTCCAACCACCAAACTACACCTTCGCCTAGAAGTTTTAAGCCTCATTCACATCCTAAGACTACTATAAATTCTAGAATCTTGATATATCTATGGGTTCTTATACCCAAGGTGATCAATTTGTTTTCCCCTTTTCTAAAAAGGATACAATTAAAAAAAATCCACAATACGCATCTCTGATCTTCTCTCGATCACAGTAAGATGTTCTTCGTAAAATCTAGTTATTTGAACCAAAGATGCTGCATGCTTTCCAAAAGCAGAGCATGCAATGCAGCTACTGACAGATACTTACTTGGTAATGGTTCCATCAACATCAGATATGACTATCCGTGCATTCCACTTCCACAAATAAATATGTGCATCAACCTGTTGAAGGAGCTTAATCAAATATCAACAGCAACAAAAGATAGAATTAATCAATAGTCATTCATTAGAATAACAGTACACCTCTTGCTTCCCTAGAACTCTTGTGCAGAAACTGAAGGCTATCAGATTTTGACCTTCCTTCAGATTTAAAGAAGCAATCTGCTCATTAGTTGGAATATTTGTCCGTATGAACTGCTTGCGTGGAGACTGATTTGTACCACCATGTGAGGATTGTTCTGCATTTGGGCTCTGCAATCCAGATTCTGAATCAACAAAAAGCTCCTCACTTGAGTTACTATTACTGTGCTGAAGGGACTTGGCCCTCCGAAATGGTATTGGCCACAGTCTCCATCTATGGCTGAAAGAAGGCGAGACTCCATGTGTCTCCTCTCTGGATTTCAACATGTCCTCGTGTTCCACCAGGATTGATTCCATTGGCTCAACTGAAAAGTTTGGACCAAACACAACCTTCCCAAGAATGATATGAGCAGCTTTATCCCATGGCAAATACTTGCCTTCACATCTAACAATGAGGTTCCCATTCTTAATGACGGATGGTCCTGATGCCCTGAACTTCTCCTCAGAAATACGATGGGCTTCGAAGGCTTCCTCAGCAGAATTGCAGCCCATGCCAGGTCGTAGTAAGTTCCCACAAAGGGAAATCTCAAAACCTGTTTAGAAGTTACAAACAAGTGACTAGCAGCAGAAAATCACATAAGCCATACAGGATGAATAAAAAAAAATTAAAAAAAAAAAGAGAATTTATCCATATACAGTTAAATGAACTTACCCAACCCAGAGAAACTCCTTTGTAATCCAGGACTCTCAGTTTCATTGCTTTCTTCTTCAGTAGCAGACCCCTCTGCAATAGTTCCCATATGTTTGTTTACATCGGTTACTGAATGGACTGAAAGATCACCCAACTCCTCCGATGTCATGTTTTCACGTCTCACATTCTTCTTTTCAGAAGATTCATTCTCCATGCTTTTGCTCAGTGACTCCTCACAGAATGACTGATTGGAATCTTGAAGAAATACATCTGCACCGACCACTTCATCTTTCTGATTAAGGTCAAAAGAGACATCATCTAGTGATTCTTCAGTTTCTACAATTACAGGCTGTGATGCATCATCTCTAAAGTTAGGGTTCGTGCTCACTGTCATTTCTCCCAAAGCAATGCCACCCAAAGAAGTAATTTCCTGCGAATGTTCAGAGACATATTTTGGGTCAAATTCCATGGCCAAAGAACCCTCATTTTTCATATCACCCTCAGCC
Organism: Elaeis guineensis; assembly: GCF_000442705.2. Lineage (NCBI taxonomy): Eukaryota > Viridiplantae > Streptophyta > Magnoliopsida > Arecales > Arecaceae > Elaeis > Elaeis guineensis. Next base: position 128,716,130 of record NC_025997.2, on the reverse strand, counting down.
TGGGCCATTAAATCTAAACAACTCTTGAATGTATCATCTCTAGTCAAACCCGCACCTATATGCTCTTGTTCAGTTTCATGGCTGCCTGAATGGTGAGCCTCTTCAACATGGACTGAAACCTCTCTACAATCTTTAGAGTCTTGCAATTGTTTACTAGGAACATCTGTATCTTTCGTTGTAGATGCATCTAGATCACCAAACATACCAGCTTCCCACACAACTCCACTTGTACCAAAATCTTCACCAGAGCCTTCCCCCCCGGGTCCTAGATGGAATTGTGGGGTACTCAATTGCACATTTTCCATGTTCTCTTCATTCGAAGAGATCGGTGCCGTGAGGACATGTCCATCCACGCTGATCAACACCATTTCCGAATTGGACTCGTCAGATTCTTTAACCATATCCTCCACCTCATCTAAACTCCCATAGTGATAGTTGCTAAATGCAGATGATCCTGCCGAACTATGTGGGGAAGCCTGCTGATCTTGAAACCTGTATGGCTGATCATCATTCTCAACCTCCTCCTTGTTTTCATCAAAGATATTCTTATGATCATCAAAAGTATTGTCAATATTATCACCCTGATGTGACTGTGGAGTGTTGGACTCATTCATAGCCTGGCCATCAGAATCTGCATCACCACTTCCTGACATAACTTCTCTCATGAAATAGGCCTGGCCTGAGTTATCAAGATACATATGGAAATTGGCTTCAACACCATTAACAGTAATAGTCACAATCTTCTCAGCACCTTTAAGAACACCTTGGAACTTCCCAAATCGCACATACCACGGCGTACTGCGGTAGGTCCCATCTTGTTGCTCAACAACAATAACATCAACGGCACCACCAAAGGGGTGGAAAGGGGTCGCAACGGAATAGACACCTTGGGAGATAAGGCTCCCGACCTTGCCCACCACGTTCATCTTAATTGGAGAAGAGCGATGCTAGCGAAATCCTGATTTATGAGCTCCAAACCTCAGAATAGAATTCTACATTAAAATCCCCAAAGAACTCACCAAACTGGCCTTCAGGGAATATAGAAGATACACAGATAAATGGCAATCACCCCCGAAGTTCTTGACGGTAGTTTTGGCTCTAATTTTCACTCGTTTCTCTGCATAAAGAAAAAGAAAATATATATTTCTTTAAACATTTGACCTAACACTCAAAACTTTATCAATCAAAGAACACAACTTTTTTGTCAATATGGGAACCTAATACAAAATAAAGCACATTTTTCTCCTCTACGTCAAATCTTTTAAATCCGGTAAAAGATGGAAGGGGAAAAAGAATGACAACCATGCGAGAAGAATCAAGAAATGGAAAAGAAAAAAAAAAGAACCCTACATAATCGTAACGCCGGATCTTGCATAAAAAATGCCACGATTCTTGAAGAAACGCACAGACACTGAAACAATTCGATACAAATTAACCTACCGACGAGCAGGATAAGCTTCTTAGAATCTGTTTTCTTTTTTGCTCGTGGAAATCAAACTAACAATCGACTCTCGGAAGCCCAGAGAAACGGCATAAAGAATCAGAACCTATCAAACTTCCGGAAAAAATTGAAAGAACGAGAGGAATCGAAAGAAGAGAGAAAGGAAGAGAATGAGATAAAGACGCGAGGACTCACCTACCAGCGAGCAGAAGGAGAGAACGAGAGAAGAAGAAGAAGAAGAGAGCTTCGGGGGTTTATTTCTTCCATCCTCTTGTCTTCTTTCTTGCTTTCTAAATGCTATAATTCTTGGAGACGTCGATATCGGCGGGGTTAAGGAGCCGGGGCGATTAGATGGAGGATTATGGCCAGTTCGGAGTTCGGACTCGGATCCGTCACGATCTCCCCCTTTTATATTAATGGGTACTCGTCCACGTGGATTAATTAACGAATGGAAGCCCCATTTGGGAGAGAATATTACGGAATTTCGCCTTTTTTTCTTTCGGATTAATTAGCTAATGACGTTTGCTTACACAGACATTTCATTTCGTAATGGGTAACGCGGGCGATGACCTCCATCTTTTACTTAAACACAATTGCTTGGAGGCCCAAGCCAGTTACCAAGACGGGTTCATTAAACGTGTCAACTGGAAGTCCGTGCTTCAACTGATCACCTCATGCCACGTGGCTTCATTGTGTTGCTAAACGAACCTCCTGGCGATTTCCATTCGCGATCCGGTCACCGCCAAGGGCTTGAATAAACATTGGTGATGGCGTTTGAAACTTTGAACAAAAAAAAAGTGATTTCAGTTTTTTTATTTTTTATTTGACTGACTGGCAGTTGCGTGAGGATAAACAAATTACGCTAATGTTTGATTTCTTAGGAGTCATCGTTGTTATCGCCGTGGTCGTGGATGAGGAGAGAAAAAAAAAAAAAATCTAAAAAGAGAAAGATAAAATTTAAAAAATAAATCAAAAAATCTGATCAAAATGATGAGCAACATTATTAGTAATTCAGCCTGTAATATTGTTCATCCCATAGAAGGTACATCACACATCCACAGTAATGCACCGCTCCAACAATCTCTAAATATCACAAGCAAATAGGTGAACTTGGATGGTTTTCACTTATCTCTGCAGCCAACTAATCATCATGATCTTAATTAGTTTTGGATTACCATCTAATTTTATTTATCGAAGGACATCATCCTTAATAAAAAAATTTTTAAAAATTAAAAATTAAAAATAATGAGAAGAAAGCAACTTTAATTACTTAGATTTGGTTATATTACAAGTAGGAGCATTGTCGTGTCTAGAATTCTAGTATTAAAGACTGAAATGCTTGATGGTCATCTTAGTTCACATGGGTGACATCATTGAAAACAGGAAACAACTATCGAGAAGGACCACACTTCTGGGAGATGCTGAATACTTGTCACCCTGTGTTACCTGTTAGTGGGTCTTGATTGATAATTGGAGTTATGCCGTAGGTCTAAAGGAGATCTCCTATGAATCCAAGGTATCCGAAACTTTTGTCCTGTTTTGGCAAGAGACATTATTTAAAACCTAAAAGTTTGTTGGGAGGCTATAAATTGTGGACTTATTTAGATTTTCATGATAACGCAATCTGATGTAAAGATGATCTTTGTACCATATTATCTTCAGTTTTCCACTCTATGCTTAGTCTATAGAACTGATGAAAGTGACTTCTACCGGAATGAATAATGAGAGCAACCAATGAGATACATGTGAAAGGTAATTTTCATTAGTGTTGCTGGATTAGTTTATTGGAACAATAAGATTAACCTGCTGGTATAAATTAAGTAAAATAAAATCGCATGGATTTTAGTGTTGTTCGATTTTTTCCAATTTTATACCCGACACACATATGAAGAAGTATAATTTTCAATTTTATTAGATCCCCTCTAGCGCCAATTCTATTGGTGCAGAATTCCGTCGATGCCGGAGAGCTATAGTCAAGGGATGCCGGAGAAACTGTAGTCGAGGAGATCGCGGTCACCATCGAGACCTACAAAGAAAGTCTAAATCGGAGTTGGGGGTGCTCTGACAAGATCCTCTGATGCTCAAGTCAGTAATATATTGATTTGTATTCAAACTATTAGTGTCCAATTGATGCCCCATATTGTTATACCAATTTTTGATGTTTGTTTTACAAAGCAAATAATGCATTGCAGGACCGGAATGCTGATCAATCACACAGAGTCACTCATTCCTATGTGAAAGCATTATGGCAGTATATGATTCGATCATTCATTTGTTCATCATATGCATATACTCATGGATTCCCTGCTTCTATCAATCTTCAACATCTCACATAAGGTGGCAAATTTTTCTATGTAACTAAACAAATGCCTCGTATTATTGCTATGAAATGATGATAGAAGGCAGGACTAAATTAAAGAGCTCATAATTCTTGAACCCCGAGAGAAAGGTCCTATCAAAAACAAATCACACCAAAAAGTTGCAATGCAGAAAATGAAGGAATCACAGCAAAAGGATGTTATATTGTTAAGTCACCCATTGTTGTTGTGTGACTTAAATGCTCGCTCTTAGCTATTTTTGTAAATTTCTAAATCTATTATGGAGTTATAGCAGCAAAATAAATAAAGTTTGAGAAATAATGGAATATATGGATTTTACTTATTCTACACACTTATGGTGATTTCACAAGAATCTTGGTCAACGAGTTAAAATATAGTTTTAATGGTGCGGTAAAATTATCTGTAAAATTTTTCGAGTTTTGGAATTGGACAAATATATAGATTTTGCTTGGTTTTATTAAATATTAATAAATATTAATTTTAACCATATGCAATTGAAGTGTTATTGGCCAAGAGAATACCCTAAGAAGGGAGTTTATTTATTTATTTATTATTATTATTATCATCATCATTTTCAAAGTTAGGAGGGCAAATTCTCATCCTCTGTTTCATCAAACTCTTAGACGGTGTTTGGTTACGTAATTCTGGATGGAATAAGGACTTATTCCATCCTATTCCCCCAAACAACACAAAATTTGGTGGTGGACCACCTAGATATAGTAATTTCGATCAACTGCCGTTGTTCCTAGAATACCAATTTCATGGTGGACCATGAAATTGGTAATTCTAGGTCCATTTATTCCCAACCCCCTAGAGGGATATTTGTGTCATTATGAAAAAAGTAAAGAGGGAGGAGTTTGTGGGGGAGGGGGTGAAACCCTATTTATCCTCTTCTTTTTGCCTCTTTGTCTTCACGTTGCGGCCTTTGCTCGCATCCTCTCATCTTCTTGATGGATTGAAATCATCCGCAAACCTCCTCCCTTCCATCCCCTCCGCCACTCCAGTGTCCGCCTTCGTTCGATTTGGATTCCATGACTGCCAATCACTGCTGCACTCGCCTCACACTCGCTCGATCTTTCTACAAGTAGATCTCCTTCTACCTCCTATGTATGGTTGGCAGCTCTCCTACTAGCTCCTATAGTGTGTATTGCTGCGTCTCTTGCTGCCTCTGTCCTTCTCTCATTTTGCTCTAATCCGACAATTCTTCTATTCTGCTGCTCCTACCTTTAGTATAGCCTTGGAACTTCTTTGTTGTATAGCTATTTTGTTATACGTAGATGCTGCTTCATGTCTGTCGATAAGACTTGTGAATGTTGCCTTATGTTTACTTCTTAATTTTTTCGTAATATTGTTGTTAATTTTTTTTTTTTTTTTGTGCTATCCTCTTCTTGCATAGTATTCATTTCTTCTTGCTTTTGAACTATTGTGTTACCTATTTTTATTCTTTAATAAGTTCTATACTAAGTTATGTTTTTGTTTTCCAACCCCTCTTTTTCTCTTACGAGGGCTAATGTGACATTTTATTTAAATACATTTGCTTCTATGGTATTAATTCCTTCTTGATTTTGAACTTGTGTTATATACCAATTTCGTATCTATATTAACTTTTATATTATTTTTTTTATTTTGTTTTGACAATGATGATAAGCTGCCTTAAGATTGAGCATGGTTGGGAGACAAGGTTTAACTATATAGTTAGTTTTTGTATCTTGTAGTCGTGATGCTCCAATGACTTTAACTTCACATGTCCTAAGCAACCTTCTAATATTTTTCTTATTATTTATTTTATACAATCAAATTACAAAATGCTAAATAGTGCAGCCTAGTTTAAACTAGCAATTGATTATCTCATATTTTTTGGTATTTTTCTTACATAATAAGTTATGTTTTAACTTTTATGCTCTTTTATCCTTGCCATTAGGCAGCCCTAAATTGCAATCAATTGTGCCTTATTTTTATATTTACAAAATTTGTGTTTATGTAGTTAACATATCAAAAGTCTATACGATCGACAATTCAGAATATGGGAGAATAGGATCATCATGTAGGAGGGCTCCTAATTAGACTGATGCCCTTGATCTGCTCATGCTTGCCTTGATGAGGCAAGAAAATGATTCAGACAATTGTCAAAATGATATCTTCTCCTAAGAAACCTAAAAGAAGATGACAATTACATTTAACGAGCGAACTAAGATGACCTTCACCTATAGAAACCTCAAGAATCGGTTAAAAGTTCTGAAAAAGAACTTCAACATGCATTATAATTTAGCAAGTTGATCCGGATGGGGATGGAATTCTATGCTTAAAGTTTCTATCCCTGGAGATGAACAAATATGGGAGGAGGTTGTCTCAATAAGTGTTGGATAATTATTAATATTATAGCTAGCAAGCATATCGGCACATCACCATACTTGTTTATGTGTATTCATAATAGGTAAATAAGGAGTATGCTCACATATCAGCAATTCCATCTTGACTTTCAACTTTTGACGGCCTGATGAAATTTTTGGATTTAACTTGCTGGCAGCTCTTTTTGTGCTATGTTTAACTTGTTGGCAGCAACCGCTTCTATGCTATATTTGGTTATGGGTTTTCATTATTTACTCCTACTAGTTATACATGCTCTTATTTTCTGCAAGTTACTTGGGTTCAATTGAAAGTTCATATTCTTATTTGCTGCTTCATTCTTTACATACTTTTACTAGTTGTACACGTTCAATTCATCCTGTATATAAACTTGGCCAAGGGTATTCTTGAATTTTTTGAAAAATTCATCCTCTATTCCTCATAGAAAAAAAAGTTTATTTCTATGTTAACCAAATAATAGTTGGAATAACACTGCATTAATTGCACTGGAATAAAAGTGGAATGCCAGATTTTCAACCAAACAGAAATCTGAAATAAAAAAGATGAATAGCAATTCTCTGAAAATTAATATTCCTATTTTAAGAATAAAATTTGAATATCTAAATACTACCTAAGGTATTCCTCTACTTCTTATTTAAGGATTCTCTCCGATCAAAGTCAAACCTCTACTTCCTTCTTCCTTCTTCTAAAAAGAATGATATTATTTGAGCAAATAGTCAATGGTGTCTACTACTATACTATTAAGATTGTAATATGTAAATATTTGTGCATATTGTTGCCGGGCTTCAATCAATTAAGAGCCTAATATATTTTAATTCATCAAGATGCTTTTCTTAAAATTAATCTACTTTAATTTGTTCGGACGTTGCTTTCGATACACGAAAGTCCCGTATAAGCTTGTTTTTCTTTGGTGCCAAACCCAATAGCTTAATAAGGGCCCAAATACTTATTTCATCCCAAAAGTTAAGAAAAACTATTGTCGAATCTGCAAGGCCCTCATTTTTTTGTTTAATAGGAGCCATCAAACTCTATTCTTTTTCTTCCTTTTTTTTCTTTATGACAAATTGCTAGCAAATATTTCTTTAACAAAAGATATAACTATGGACTATTAAATAGTTAGATGAAAGAATTGCTATTTTAGGGATAATAATCTCTAAAAGAGCTATGTAATCCTTAATTTGGATTATGAGATCTGATTGTTGTTGTTATGTTATAATATTTCGAACCATTAATGGTCCACGGACCAATTGAAGAACAATCGGACGGTCGCACTATGAACATTTTGGGATTCAACGCGGCAAAGCGAAAATCCGCGAGTACGTTGCCTCCAAGGCTCAAAAGTCAAATCAAAAGTCGTCAAAGTGGTAGCGTTTCTCACACGCCTGATCACGCGGTTAAGCCATGCAGCGCGTTACATTCTTTAATTTTTTGGGCAGGAAAAAATAAAAATCCGGGAATAGAGTGGATCCCGTTCCCCCTCTGATACGCGCACCAACCCGTGCAATCGCACAGTTTTTTTTTTGTATAATATTTTATTTTATTATTGAATACTTTTGTTAATTTCTAATGAAATATAATTTTTAATAATATATTAATATATTATTAAAATATGATTAATTTTTAAATATTTTTAATAAAAAATTTATTATTTTTATAAATCATGAAATATATATTTTAATTATAATTATAAAATTAATATCTATTTTATTATTAAATTAAATATTATTGGTGAGGTATTTAATAATATTTATAATATTATATAGATGATGAAGTGGTATATAAATATATGATATTTATTTACTATATTTTTATAAAATACTTTTTTTTTTTTATCATATAGAAATATCCTCCGTTCTATCATTGAATTAAATATTATTGGTATGATATTAAATAATAAATAATAAAATAATATATAAATATATGATATTCATGAATAAAAATAAATCTTATGAATGCTTTCACGGAATACTTTCTAAATTTCTGCATTATCAAATGTTCTCTGTTTCATTCTTACCAAACAAAAAAAAAAGTTCTCTGTTTCATCAATTAAATATCATCGATGATGATAGAATATATATATATATATATATATATAATCAAACCTCTATTTTTTTTCTAACCTCATATCGGTCATCATCACACCAACATCCCAAATTACCACGCAAAACGGACGGCCATTTCAAATCCTTTTTTTTAGGACCACGTTAAGTTATCAGATACCTGTACCGTAACAAACCGTTAGTCGCCGAGCCGAACAAAAGAGCTGCCCACCTAGTCCACCCTCGCGGTCATCGCCCAGAACCAGAAGGCACTAGTTAAAGCGCCGGCCCTCTGCCGCTGCCGCCGCGACCTCCGCCGCTGGAGAATCCCAGATCCGATCCCCGGCGCCATGGGTGTGTCTTCTGTCCTCCCTCTCCTCATCCTTTTCTCTCTAATTTCGTCGTCCATGGCGGAGATCAAAACACTAAAAATCACTGCCGACACCCGTCCCATCATCCTCTTCGAGAAGTTTGGCTTCACCCCCAACGGCTTCGTCAACATCACCCTATCTGACGTCTCCTTCGCCTTCTCCTCTGATCCCCACCTCCTTGGCTTCTTCCTCCTCTCCGACGAGGGCCTCATCGAGGCCACCTACGAATCCCAGCAGCGCCAGCAGCAGCAAAATCCTGACCCTAACCCTAATTCCAACCCCGACTGCGTCCTCTCCAACCCCCACGTCCACCCTCTCTTCAAATTCAACGAGCTCATCGCCCCCAACAACAATTTCCACCAGTCCTTCAACATAACCCATCCCGATGAGTACAGCCTGTACTTCGCCAACTGCAACCCCGAGTCCCAGGTCTCCATGGCCGTCCGCACCGTGATGTACAACGCTCGCCCCGACGGAACCCCCGATTACCTCTCGGTCGGCCAGTCCCCCGTCCCTTCCCTCTACTTCTTCTTTGCCCTCGCCTACGTCGCCTTCCTCGCCGTCTGGATCTACTTCTGTCTTCTCAAGAACCGCCTCTCCTCCCACCGGATCCACTACCTCATGGCCGGCCTTCTCACCACCAAGGCCTTCAACCTTCTCTTCGCCGCCGAGGACCAGCACTACGTCCGCGTCACGGGCACCCCCCATGGCTGGGACGTCCTGTTCTACCTCTTCCAGTTCCTTAAAGGTGTCCTCTTGTTCACCGTCATCGTCCTCATCGGCACCGGCTGGTCCTTCCTCAAGCCCTTCCTCCAGGAGAAGGAGAAGAAGGTCCTTATGGTCGTGATCCCGCTCCAGGTGATCGCTAACATTGCTTCAATTGTCATTGGCGAGACTGGGCCTTTCATCCGGGACTGGGTCACCTGGAACCAAGTCTTCCTCCTCATCGACATCATCTGCTGCTGCGCCGTGCTGTTCCCGATCGTCTGGTCGATCCGATCCCTCCGCGAGACCTCCAAGACCGATGGGAAGGCTGCCAGGACTCTCGCCAAGCTCACTCTTTTCCGGCAGTTCTACCTTGTAGTCATCGGGTACCTGTATTTCACGAGGGTCGTGGTGTATGCACTCAAGACGATCGCGTCGTACAAGTACCGGTGGGTGAGCGTGGCGGCAGAGGAGACTGCTAGCCTTGCTTTCTATATCTTTATGTTTTATATGTTTAGGCCGGTGGAGAGGAACCAGTACTTTGTGCTCGATGATGAAGAGGAAGAGGCGGCACAGGCAGCGCTCCGGGAGGAGGAGTTCGAGCTCTGAACGGCGGGAGGATTGAAGAGTTACGATCAGGTAGACTTCTGGGTGTGCTGTTTCGCTCCCTTTTTACTACTGCTCTTCGGTCTTACCATAGGACGGGTTTACATTCGTTTCTATATACTCTGTGGAATTTTGTTTTCTCTCTGGCATGTGGCTGTTGGAATATGGGAAGGGCATTCAGCTTGTGAATTCCAGTATCAGAAAGTGTTGTACTTGCCTTTCATTATGTTTATTTTCATTTTTTGCTGTTTCTTTTGACGCTTTACTTGCTACTTCTCTCTGTGGAATTCTGTTTGCTCTCTGTTCTGTAGCTGCTGGAAGTTGGGAGGCATGCAGCTTGCCGATTCTTGGTTCAGAAGGTGTTTCACTTGATTTTTTTACTGTCAGTTTTGATTTTGGTCGTTTATTTTCATTTTTTGTGCAATCTAGTTAGTGCAGCTGCTTGTTTTTAAGCCTATGAAATATCTTCGAATAATGTAAGTTAAAAATGTCCGCCGATGATCCATCCGATACAGTTTTTATATAGATCAATATAGATAACATGATTCTAATCTCCTTCTCTTAAAGCTGAATTGATATAAGTAAATTCTGTTAATTGTGATGTCTAATGTCTTATAAAAATGGTCACAGTAAGAAAACATTTTCTTAGGAATTATATTATGGACAAATGACAACAACTTCTTGTTTTCTTAGAAGATTCTAACGTTGCTGGGGTTTTTTGCTTTTGAACTTTGAGACCTACCACTGACTAAGGGCCATTGCATATAATCAATATTCTCCAATAACTTAGCATCAGGAGAAGCTTTGAACACCTTAGACTTGGTAGATAGGATTAATTCTTTGATACTAAAAGGGAATGTTATATTTATACCATTAGAAATAGAATGATATTCTCTTTTCAGGAGCTGGTTTGGTATGTTGGATTGAATTAATCTCATCTAATTTGTTCTTGTGATGGTTTTCGTGAGCGTTATCTCTTTCATTTTCCATGACCAAGCTCTTGGCAATCCAATTGGATGGATTTTCATCCTGATCATCGGAGTTATTGGCCATTTATCGAGTTTGATCTCTCTGAGGCATTCATTCAGTCTATCCTTAACATGAATTGTTGCCCAGAAATACAACCTAAGAGGGGGAGTGAATTGGGTTTTATAAAATTTTTTCAGATTTAAATATGTATGTGCAGAACAATTATAATTATATGCTGAATATGCAGTGACTAGATGAGCAGAAAATAAATAGAGCTCATAAGGAAGATCACACATACAAATAACAAGTTTTTATAGTGGTTCGGTGTCAATCCAACACCTACGTCCACTCCTCAAGAAACTCTCTTGAAAATTTCACTATAATCACTAAGATTATGGCAAAATTGTTTTAACGGGATCACAATCTAAATCCGATTGGTTTTGTGGGCTCACCAATCAAAATATATCCCCAAGCCACTCCTAGGCTTAAACAAATCCAATTCAAGACTTGGATAAGCCTATCCCCCAAGTTTCAAATCTTATTGAAATTTGAAATACAGAAAATATAAGTGCAAAAATTTAAATACAAGACAAACTCCTTGAAGAGCTGATTTGAAGCTTTGATGCACAAGACGAGAGATTGGAGGGCTTTTGCAATGAATGCTTCCTTCCTTCACTTGAGAAAAACTTGAATGCACTACAGGTTGGATGGTTGAAATGAAGTAAAGACTTTTTTTAAGCTCACTTGAAGGGTTGCACAGAATTTTGAATGTGTTTCTGATTTTTCTCTCTTGTTCCTTTGTTTTCTTGCATTCCCTTGCTTTAATACACACTTAGAATCTTTCTAATCCAAGTTAGGAACATTAAAAATGGTTTTGTAGCCGTTGGTGGACGAGAAATGGCCGTTTGGAGAGCTCTCGGATCAATTTTGTACGTTTTAAAAGCTAGCCGTTACTGTTGTCAGAAGCTGTCGAGTCGGCTCAACTTGTCCTTGAGTCGGCTCATGATGTTCTTGAGTCGGCTCAGACGAGTTCTCCAGAAAATTCAACTTTTTGTTTTTTGAGACGAGCCGGCTCAAACAATTCTTGAGTCAGATCAAGCCTGTGCTAGTGCCTTTCTGCATACCGGAGCCAGCTCATTCTGTGCATGAGTCGGCTTAAGGCCTGTGACAGATTTTCAAATGTTCTTGAGTCGACTCAAAATGTGTGTCAAGTGCTGAATGCGTGTTAGAGCTGGCTCAAACTCTTACTGAGTCGGCTCAAGACCCTGTCTCTTCAAAAAATTGCTTGGCTTAGCTTCTTAGGTCTTCCTTCTCCAATCTCTTCATTCAAAAATCTTGAGCTTTGACATTATATGGTCCAAACTATCTGAATTTTTCACTACACTCAAATAGATCATTGGTGCCAAAAATCTACTTAAAAATTTTGTTATTCATCAAAATCAATTTCGGAGTTAACAGTCTCTTCCTTTTTGATGATGATAAAACTTTTGAGTGATAAATTAGAACATTCTCAGATTTTAAGATTAAATTGCATAGTTCCATCACATTTTCAATCAATCATCTACACAAAAATTTTGTATTGTTAACTATATTCAGATCATGCTATGACACATCTTTTCTTTGTGCGAATGCTATGATGATCTTTACTCAAGAAGATTCACTAAGTTTCATTTTGTATGATCTATTTCCTCAAGTGTGCCAAGTGTGCCATTAGTGTGCCAAGTGTGCCATTTTTATTATTTTGCTAAAATGACACACTTATATTACTTCCCCTTTGTACGTCAACACAATTGACACATTCTCAAGGAATTTAAAATTTGAAGTATTTTACCCTTAGCCATGCATATTCTTCAAAGGGATTAAAATTTGGAATTTCTTGAATAGTTCTCCCTTTCTTAAAATTTGAATTATTCTCCCCCTTAACCATACATTTTACTTCTTGGTGTCAAATTCAAAAAATTAAAGTGCTTTCCCTTAGTCATACATATTTCTTGTTGTGCTCCCCCTTAGCCTATTACTTCTCTCTCTCCCTTTTTGTCATCATCAAACAAAAATATTAGAGCAATCACAAAGACAAGGAGAAACTAGCATAACATTTATAATATATATATAAGTGAAATGAAAGTATATAGATTACCAAAATATGTACTGTATACAAAAAATATGGCCGAAACAGTATATCATTCAGAACAAATTTTGATAAGCCAAAAACGACAACATACAAAGCCAACTACTAAGGTGTACTGAATCTAGGTCCTATGACATATGAGAAAACAACATAATTAGCATTGATCCTAAAGGCGAATCTAGGCCTAATCCTCATCAGAAACTATCTCAGGAGCGATAGAGGAACTTGGCCTAGGAATTGGAAGGCCTGATCGCTTGCTTCTAGTCCTAGTGGAAGGTCCGCCTACAGTAGATCGAGTGTAGGTCTTGATGGATCTAGGAGTCTGAGAAGATGTAGAAGGCTGAGTAGGTACGCTCGGGGGTGGCTGCTCGATAGAAGGAACAACTGTATCAAAAGTGATGTCAGCAGCTGCCTCTTCTATGGCCTCTGTTGCTCCTACCGCGGTTGATGATGCGGCCGCTGTCGCTGCTACTGTGGATGGGTGATGGGTCTTCAAAAGATCTGCTAGCTGCCTCATGGAAGCTAGGAGTGACAATGCAACACTCTGAGGCACACCAGAGCTCTCTCTCTGCTCCAGTACATCAATCCTCTGTGCCAACCAACTGACCTCGGATGATAAACTACTAATCTGAGATCGAAGACCCTCCAAAACATACTGTCTAATCTTAGCCACCTGATCGTCGTCTAACTGAGTCTGGACTAGTGGAGGTCTCACTGATCGTCTAGGAGTGATAAAGGAGTCGGAAGGCTGAGCAGGAGGCACATCTGACTCAATATCAGCAGGATGACTCGGTCCTCCTGCATCTATGGGCTGCTGTGGCTGCTGCTCCTTAATATGTCTCATCCATCTCTGATCCTCTCGACGGCATCCCATGCGAAAGACGGTGCTCTCATCATAAGTGTCGGTGTGGTGGAGTTCTATTGACAGCTCTCCTTCTAGGTCAATCCCAACCTCCCGAAATATCGAGGTCAGTGCCTTGTCGTAGGGTAAACATGCTCTCGCTCTCCCTACACTGTCTCTCATCTGGGAGAAGATGATTTGCAGAAGGTTCAGTCTCTAACCCCGGATGATACAATCCATAATACCAATAACTCGATTCGAGACAAGATCAAAATGCCCGATCTTTGGTAGAATGATCCGAGCTACATGTGACTGAGAATTCTCATCTTTACTGACAGAAATTTGGCTTGAAGCCCGAAAGTCCCTTGAATGTTCTCTTTACCCAAGATCATCCTTAGGGCTAGGTCCTTATTAATAAGGTGGCAGGGTGCTACTCCCTCGTATGGTATTTCCTGATCTGACCTAGTTTCTCTGGGGTGATAACAAACGAGACGCCTTTGACAGTACATCCCAGATTGTTGTCCCCTCTGGCCATGGACTGATAAAATTCATGCATGAGGCATGGATAAGTGGGCTTATTCATGGAAAAGAACTCCCCCCATTCTTGCAGCCGAATCCGGTTGCCAAACCTAAAACCCTCTCAATCAAAGAACTGAAAATCCACATTTCGGCCTATTGTCACTTGTCTATCTAAGAGGGAAGGGGATTTTGGTGTAGGAGAACGGGGAGGTAAGTTTTCTACCTCAAACTCAGAGTCGAAATCACTTGGGGGCTCCCTCATGGCTTGCGACATCTTCCTTGGTGGACCGGAGGACATGGATTTCCTACGTCGATCCATTCGAATCCGGCAAATGTATTAAGAAATAGAGGGAAATCGGCAAAAGGAATAGGCGAGATGGGGTTCTTAGAGAGTATTTGGGGGACCCTAAGGCAAACAGTGAAGGAGGTAAAGTGAATCGAAGTGAAGGCGCTCGGGTTTAAAAATCCAATTTTCGTCCATGAGCCAACTCAAGAGTGAGTCGACTCAAACTTAACCATGAGTCGACTCAAGCTTCAGATTGTGAAAATTTTTGAAATTTCAGGGAATCCTTAGATTTATTGGATCAAGACAATTTGAGTTTATGTTGGCTTACCTTAACATGAGATATCTAATCTAAATGATAATACATTCCTAGCTCTCTTCTAATTATACTAAATCTTTCTTCACTGAGAGGTTTGGCAAAAATGTCAGCTAATTGTCTATCTATGCTAACAAATTCAAGCATTATATCATCATTTTACACATGATCTCTTATGAAATGATGTCTTATCTTAATATGTTTAGATCTTGAGTGTTGGATGAAATTTTTAGTTAGGTTAATTGTACTTATATTGTCACATTTAATTGAAATTTTATTAAGTTTGATGTCAAAATTCTCGAGTTGTTGTTTAATCCACAAGATTTGAGCACAACAACTTCTGACAGCAACATATTCGGTCTTGGTCGTTGATAATGCCACCGAATGTTGTTTCTTGTTAAACCATGAGATTAAATTAACTTCAAGGAATTGACAGGCGCCGCTTGTGCTTTTCCTATCTAATTTGTATCCAGCAAAATTAGCATCAGAATAATGTATTAATTCTAAAGGTGATGCTCTATCATACCATAGACCAACATTAAGTGTACCTAATAAGTATTTAAAGATTCTTTTAACAGCTAATAAATGAGATTCTCTAGGATCAGATTGAAACCTAGCACACATGCAAATACTAAACAAAATATCGGATCTACTTGCAGTAAGATAAAGCAAGGATCCTATCATGTCTGTATATAATTTAATATCAACCTTCTTACCTTCTTTATCTTTGTCAAGCTTGAAAGAGGGACTCGTAGGTGTGCCAATTAGTCTTGAAGTCTCCATACCAAACTTTTTGAGTATCTTCTTTGTGTATTTTGTTTGATTGATGAAGATTTTCTCTTCATTTTGCTTAATTTGGAGTCTGAGGAAGAAATTCAGCTCTTCCATCATACTCATCTCGAACTTCTCCTGCATTAGCTTGACAAATTCTTGATAGAGAGATTCATTAGTAGCACTAAATATGATATCATCTACATAGATTTGTGTTACTAATAGATCATTGAGTTTTTTTTTAAGAAGAGTGTCTTATCAACATTTTCTCTAGTAAATTCATTCATTAATAAAAAATTATTTAATCTTTCGTACCATGCATGTGGAACTTATTTTAATCAATTTAGTGCCTTATGCAATTTATAAACATGATTGGAAAATGCATGATTTGCAAATTCAGGTGGTTGTTCAACATACACTTCTTCAGCTATATATCTATTTAAAAATGCACTTTTAACATCCATTTAATATAGTTTGAAATTTATGAAACATGCAAATGCAAGTAATAATCTAATTGCTTCCAATCTTGCTACAGAAGCAAAAGTTTCATCAAAATCAATACCTTCTTGATTATAACCCTTAGCAACTAATCTAGTTTTATTTCTACTAATAATTTTATTTTCATCCAATTTATTTCTAAATATCCATTTAGTTCCAATTACAGGATAGTCATTAGGTCTATCAATTAAAGTCCAAACTTTATTTCTTTCAAATTGATTTAGTTCTTTTTGCATAGTATTTATCCAACAAGGATCATTTTCAGCTTCTTCTATAGTTTTTGGCTCAATTTATGAGACAAAGGCTAAGTAATTATTAATATTTCTTAAGGAAGAGCGAGTTCTTATCCCTTGTGATGGATCATCTATAATTAGATTCTTTGGATGTTCGTGAGCATACCTCCCCTCCTTAGGTAGTTCATTCTTTTCACTTTGAGTGGGTTCTTCATTCTTCTCTTCCTTATTCTTTGCTTCTTCCTTGATTTTTTGAGTTGGAAGTTCATTGAGAGTGAGTTTTTCAATTTTTTTTGTTAATTATTCCTGTATCATCATCAGCAAAATCTTCTTTTTTAGAAGATTGATCATTAGTTTCATCAAACACTATATGTATAGATTCTTCAACAACAAGTATTCTTTTGTTGAAGACTCTATAAGTCTTACTAGAGGTAGAATAATCTAGGAAGATCCCTTCATCAGATTTGGCATCAAATTTGCCTAAACTATCCTTTCCATTATTTCAAATGAAACATTCGCAACCAAAAGCATGAAAGTAACTAATATTGGCTTTTTTGTTTTTCCAAAGTTCATAAGGGGTTTTATTTAATATAGGCCGAATTAATGCTCTATTTAGAACATAACATGTTGTGTTGATAGCTTCAGTCCAAAAATATATTGGGAGATGGCTTTTACACAACATAGTTCGGGCCATTTTTTTTAGGGTTCTGTTCTTCTTTTCAACAATCTCATTTTGTTGAGGTGTTCCAGGAGCAGAAAAATTGTGTTCAATATCCATTTCATTACAAAAATTTTCAAAATATTGGTTTTTAAATTCTGTTCCATGATCACTTCTAATATAAATGATTGTTAAATTCTTTTCATTTGTGATCTTTTTATAAAACTTGAAGAATGCTGAAAATGCTTTATCTTTTTGAGCCAAAAATAATACTCAAGTAAATCTAGAAAAATCATTTATAATCACAAGTCCGTATTTTTTACCTCCTAGGCTTGTGGTCCTAGTTGGTCCAAATAGATTCATGTGCAGTAGCTCAAGGGGTCTTGAAGTTGAAACAATATTCTTTGATTCAAAAGAATTTCTGATTTGTTTTTCAAATTGGCATGCATCACAAATCTTATCCTTTTCAAAATCAAGTTTTGGTAAACCTTTTACAAGATCTTTTTTGATTAATTTTGAAATCAAATTCATATTAGCATGCCATAGCCAACTTTTCTTATTGATTTTAGCATTCATTGCAACTAAAAATTGACTCTTTTTAGTGAAATGATCATCAAGGTCAACTATATATACATTCCTATGTCTATGTTCAATGAGAGTTATGCTATTATCAATAGGGCTAGTGACTATGCACATGAGAGATTCAAAAACTACTTTAAATTTTTTATCACAAAGTTGACTTATGCTTAATATATTATGCTTTAAATTATCTACTAAAAGTACATTTTCTATAAAGATAGGAGTGATACATATTTTATCACTTTCGATGATGTGCCCTTTGTCATTATCTCCAAAAGTCACCACTCCTTCCTTAGCTTCAAGAGTGATAAAGTACTCCCTATTATCTGTCATGTGCCTCGAGCAACCACTATCAAGATACCATTTTCTTTCTTTCCATCGGCTGCAAGACACACCTGCAATCATAAATCAACTAATGGTTTTAGGTACCCAAGTCTTCTTGGGTCCTTTAGGATTAGTAGCCATAGTTCTTTTGGGAACCCATACTTTTTTAATGTCAAATTTTTTATTTTTCTGAAATTGCAAACATATGATTTTTGTCTAGATTTACCACAGCAAAAATAGGTTATATTTTGAGAAATTGATGATGATTCTTTTATAAAGAAATTCTTTAAAAATTTTTGCTTTTTTTGAGTTTTAAATCCAATTCCTATCTTATCAAAAATAGCTTTTTGATTGTTAAGTATCAATTGCAGTTTCTCAGAACTTAATGTGAAGTTATCAATCATAGATTTGTATTTTTCAAGTTCTTTCTTCAAGTTCTGGTTTTCTGTAGAAATAGATTCTTTTTCTTTCAAGATTTCCTCCTTTTCTTTAATCAAAGTTTGAATTGATGACTTGAGATTTTTATTTTTCAAAGTGAGCTTTTTAAGTTCATCAATCAAGTTATAAAATGCTTTTTGTAATTCTTCGAATGAAAATTTAGATTGAGTATCAAGTGTTACCTCATCCTCTTGAGCTATAAGACAAAGATTGACCATTTCTTGTGCCTCCTCATCTGAACTTGAATCTTCACTATCGCTCCAAGTGGCCATCATTGCCTTCTTCTTCATTTTTTTGGAGGATTTCTTTAGTAGAGGATAGTCAACCTTGAAATGATCTAATTTCTTGCATTCGAAGCATGGAGGCTGCTCCTTATCTTTGTTTTTCTCTCGATCTTTGCTAGCTTCACCTTTGGAGAAGGGTCTTCTCTTGAAGTTTGGCCTCTTCTTTTTCATGAATCGCCTAAATTTTCTGATTACGAGGACCAAATCTTCGTCATCATCTCCTTCTTCGGAATCTTCATTTTCTTCGTCTTCTTCTTTTGCTAAAGACTTGAGAGCCATGGTCTTCTTCTTTTTGGCCTCCTCTTCCAAGTTTTGCTTCATGGTTAACTCATGTATCATGAGAGAATCAAGAAGTTCTTTAAGGGGCAAGGTGTTGAGATCCTTTACTTCTTGTATGGCCGCCACCTTTTCCTCTCAAGCTTGAGGAAGAGACCTAAGAATTTTTCTCACAATTTCACTGTTAGTATAAGATTTTTCTAAACTCTTAAGCCCGTTAATAATATCAGTAAAGTTAGTAAGTATTTCAGTTATTGATTTAGAAGATTTCATTTTAAACAACTCATACTTGTGTACTAGCATATTTATTTTGGATTCCTTGACTTGATTAGTACCGTCATGGTAACTTCAAGTCTATCCCATATTTCTTTAGCTGAAACACAGATGGAAATCCGGTTGAATTCATTAGCATCTAGTGCACAATAGAGTATATTCATTGCTTTAGCATTTAGTTGTGCTAACTTTTAATCAATGTCATCCCAATCCTTCTCCGATGTGGAAACATCTTTGCCATCAATAGTGATAATGGGTATGTGAGGTCCATTGATTATGACACTCCATAGGTCATCATCGAGTGCTTGAATAAAAATTCGCATTCGTACTTTCTAATAGGTGTAGTTTGATCTATTAAAGAGTGGTGGTCGATTAGTGGATTATCTTTCAGCAAGAGAAACATTAAGTTGGATTGTCATTTGGATTTTTCACTCGAGATCACTAGACAATCAAGTGAATATGAGAGTGCCTGCTCTGATACCACTTGTTGTCCAGAAATACAATCCAAGAGGAGAGGTGAATTGGGTTTTATAAAATTTTTTCAGATTTAACCGTGCATGTGCAGAACAATTATAATTATATGCTAAATATGCAGTGACTAAATGAGCAGAAAATAAATAGATCTGATAAGCAAAATCACACATACAAATAATAAGTTTTTATAGTGGTTCAGTGTCAACCCAATACCTACGTCCACTCTTCAAGAAATCTTCTTAAGAATTCCACTATAATCACCAAGATTACGGTATAATTATTTTAACGGGATCACAATCTAAATTCGGTTGGTTTTGCGGGCTCACCAACCAAAACCTATCCTCAAGCCACTCCTAGACTTGAACAAATCCAATTCAAGGCTTGGATAAGCCTATCCCCCAAGTTTCAAACCCTATTGAAATTTGAAATACAGGAAATATAAGTGCATAAATTTAAATACAAGACAAACTCCTTGAAGAGTTGATTTGAAGCTTTGATGCACAAGATGAGAGGTTGGAGGGCTTTTGCAAGGAATGCTCCCTTCCTTCACTTGAGAAAAATTTGAATGCACTACAGGTTGGATGGTTGAAATGAAGTAAAGACTCTTTTTAAGCTCACTTGAAGGGTTGCCCAGAATTTTGAATGTATTTCTGATTTTTCTCTCTTGTTTCTTTGTTTTCTTGTGTTCCTTTGCTTTAATACAAACTTAGAATCCTTCTAATCCAAGTTAGGAACACTAAAAATAGATTTGTAGCCGTTGGAGCACGAGAAATGGCCGTTTGGAGAGCTCTCAGATTAATTCTGCACGTTCTGGAAACTAGCTGTTACTGTTGTCAGAAGCTGTCGAGTCGGCTCAATTTTTTCTTGAGTTGGCTTAGGATCCCCTTAAGTCGGCTTATGATGTTCTTGAGTCGGCTTATGATGTTCTTGAGTCAGCTCAGGCGAGTTCTCCAGAAAAATCAGCTCTATTTTTTGAGACTAAACCGGCTCAAACAATTCTTGAGTCGGCTCAAGCCCGTGCCAGTGTCTTCCTGCGTATCGGAGCCGGCTCATCCTATGCATGAGTCGGCTCAAGGCTTGTGACAGATTTTCAAATGTTCCTGAGTCGGCTCCTGAGATGCTTGAGTCGGCTCAAAACCTGTGCCAAGTGCTGAATGTGTGCCAAAGCCGGCTCAAACTCTTTCTGAGTCGGCTCATGACCCTGCCTCTTTAAAAAATTGCTTGGCTTGGCTTGGCTTTCTAGGTCTTTCTTCTCCAACCTCTTCATTTAAAAACCTTGAGCTTTGACACTATATGGTCCAAAGTATCTGAATTTTTCACTACACACTCAAATAGATTATTAGTGTCAAAAATCTACTCAAAAGTTTTATTATTCATCAAAATCAATCCCGGAGTTAACATGAATAAAACTTCCTTGTTTCTAAACATTTATCCATTTACGTCTCTCTCATGCACTCCTATGAGCCCAATCCCTCTTCCCATGCACTCCTATGCATATTATTCCTGCTTTATTCCATAGTATCTGGACCGGATTGCTAGTCCGATTGCAGGTCTTGTCAGCCACGTAATAAAGTGGTGGATCTTTTAGCTCCTTATCACCATGGAGGGAAAATCAGACTATTTGGGGTTGCTGGAGTCAGTAAAGCAGTACTCATCATGGAATTATCTTTATGATTCATTCAATTATATGTCATCCAAACAATTGAACAGATCCCCAAATTCCAGATGTCTTGTGTCCAGCATTATCAGTGTTAGATCTATGAGTAGATAGAAGGGCAACGGTCATGATTGACATCATGAACAATGGGACTAAGGCTTTGGGTTCATTTGTGTTTCAATGTTATCAACATAATTAAAGATAGTCATCTCAGTAGTCTATGGTCTTTGGCGAGGCCCAGCCAAACGACATGAATAAGCTGTAATTTGAGGCTTCAAAAAATGATAGAAATACTCTGTATGTGTTACTTATGTTTCTTGTTACATTATATGACTATAATCAGTGCATGCTTCGTGCTTTCTCTATCAATGCATATAGTGGGGTACCCAATGGAGCTTTTTTTGGGATAACTGTCCTTTCTGCTATGTGGTTTGCTTTAGTATGCTATGAGTTGAGAGTTTAGTAGCCTGCACCTTTTAAAACTCTAATTGCAATGTAGGGAGAGGAAGAGTCATTCTTTTGAACTATATATATTATTTTTTTTCCTTTCAATATGTCAATATTGATTTGAAGAGCTTATCCCCAAATACTATGTGTGAAATCCAATAATCAGGATTTTTTGCTACTCTTAGTTTATCATGAAATCTACTTTGGACTAAATGAATTTAGAGATTTGAACTATGTGATGTTGTATTGCTGTTTGCCATAACATAATTGACATATGTCTGCTCCAAAACATTATCATCTGGATCTGCCATGTCTTGTGTTTCGTAATTAGGTTCAATAGGACCATCCATCCTTCGTGGACATCAGTGCCATTGCAACTTGGACTACTTGCACAAGCATGTTTGGTGAAATGGCTCAACTGGAGAAGTTTGATGCATCTTTTATAGTGAAATAGTCTACTCCCAGTGGTTTGTGCACATGACTATGGTGCTTCGCACAAAAGCAAGGCTTACTGGGAATATTTGGGTTAGAGAACCTATGAGGCTGTAGATCAAGCATCCAAAGACCATCATCACATGTTGTGCAGCCATTTGAGTTTTTCTTTCAACGGGTGATTTGATTGTTGCATCTGTAGGCAACAGTGATGAAGGGGGCTTCTGCACCTTTTTTTTTTTTTTTGAGGAAAGATTTCTGTGTTTTTTGAACAAAGCATTTATTCCCCTTTTAGAGATTTCAAGCTTTCATTGCACTTATTGGGTTTCATAGTCCTCTATGCCATTCGCTACCAAACTCCGTAATACGTGACACTTCTGATTTGTGGTTTGAGTATGCACTCTAATGTTCAGACATGGACTATTCAATGTTGTTCTATTTGTTTATTAATTTGTGAGGGATCTTAAATAGTTTAATACTTAGAAGTTAGAACTGCTCCATTTTGTGAGCAGAAGAAGCAGCTGTCAGTTCATTGTAAAAGCCAGATTAGTGGAAAAATCATGAATAAAACTTTATCATCAAAAAAAATTAAATGGATTTGATGGACCTGCATCATTAATTTCTTTTTTTGAAATTGCTTTGTTAATCCAGATTAGCAAAAATTGCTCTAAGTCGGAACAATTTGGCAAATGTAGTTTTATCCAAATCGTTGGTACATGCTTGAAGGTTATGTACTAATCTTGTAAGTTGTAACTAGGAGTATTAGGAATTCTATTATAGTAGTAACTATTTAATTTGCTCCAGTTTGATAATTGGGTTAGGAAAGTGGCATGGAAGAGATCTGGAAGATGAAACCTACAATAGGTGGATGTCTGAGATAAATTTAAAGAGATTTATCCAGTTCTTGCTGTGTTGTTGTTTAGATATGTTGAAATTCATTCTTGTATCTTTTATTGTCAAGCACAGCATTTGATGTGGAAAAAAATGATGAGATTTGATTGGAAAAAGAATTACACAGATACTTCAGCTACTGGGTGAAACTGACATATTTGCACTTTTAACTGTATGTACCTTGTTTTCCCTCCAAAGATCTGATGACCGATAATGATGGGTGCCATGTTAACTCTCTAATCAATTTTAGAGGATATAATAGTAATTCATGACACAAGAAGATGGTTGAATGACCAAATGGAAGCAAGAAAAAAAAAAGGAGGAAAGCAATTGAAAGTGTGTCCAGTTGGAATGAATGGTCAAGATATACTCTAGATTGTTGTTGCTGGATTAAAAGCGAAAAGAAAAAAGGAAATTAATGGAGCTGATAACAGAGTGCAATTAGTATGATTCAACCGTTAGTTGGTAAACTTGGTTTGATGGATTTGACTATTTTTTGTTATGTTGCCAACTGTTCAGAAATTGTGATGTTTAAAAATTATTCATTTGCTTTATTTATTCACCAACCATTTTCTGCAGCATTTGATGTGGCAGTGCAGAAAGATTGAAGGATTGCACCTAAATGGAGAACTTGATCAAATCTGTACCTACTGCTGCTATAATTTGACATAATTGCTGCATGTGTTTTCATGTCTGATTAAAACTATAGTTTTTAGTTTAGTTTTTTCTTTTCCTGTAGAAAGAGGCCCATAGGCAATGGACCACAGAGCAGGAGATAGTCCTCCTGCAAATTCGCCAAATCCCCCCAGCCCTGATGAGGGTGGGCTTTGAACCTTCTGTTGTACAACCATCTAGAGACTTTACCAGCAAAATGAGCTGGGACTTTCTGTAGTAAATTTAAAGTGATGTAAGATGCTATTCTACTTTTTGATTTAACTATCAACAACAATTGTTTATGTAGTTGATATCAAATAGCAGCTCTATACATATCATTTTCTGTACATGTCAGACCTCTCTTTAATCCTTAGATATACAGCACATTATGCTTATAGATTTTAACCTCTTCTAAATTTATCCACGCTGTTTCCAGTGCTGGGCTATGGTTATTTATTTATCTATTTTGGGATGACTAGTGTTTCATCATGATTGATAGTGGCCGAAACCAACAATAAGGTATTTCTTGTCGAACATGCTGCAGCATTTTGAAGTAGGAAGTAATCAAATATTCTCTAGCTTACAGGCAAAATTGTGAGATCTGTTTCAATTAGCAAAATTGCCATTCTTTCAGAACCAATCTGGCAATCTTAGTAGAGATTCTATCATCCTGTTTCTATCTTTTGGTAAATGACATGGCCTTTGAAACCGATATTGCTGGAGAAGAGTGCAAAATTTTTCCGGATCTTTATATGATTAGAAGGGAAATAGAGTGGTTTTGGTGATCACATTATAAGGATTTGCAAATTTATTGAAAGAAAGATTTGGGAAAAATAATGTAAAATTGTGCTTGATAAAAAAACAAAAAAAAAATCATTTGATAAGGTAAGAAAAGGTCTTTTAGTTTCTTCTGGTGAAGGTGTTATCTTATATTCATCCATGTTCTTTCTATCATTTCTCATTGCTCTTTCCTGCATTCTCAGAAGATCTGACCTTGTCTAGGGACCAACGGCTAAGTTTTCAGAAGGCCTCCTTGTGCAGGTGGCATAAGGTTTCTTATTCTAATACAAGTACCTGGTTAACTTTAATTCTATTAAAACCTTGCTTTCCTTGATTGGTTGGCATTGAACAGGCTGATACAATATCTGCACCTAGATTGTTACTAGCACGATTTGCCATACTGGTCGGTACTGCATCGTACTTGGCATACAGTACCATACTGGTATGTCATTTCGTAGCGTACTGATACTAGGAGCCTTGCCATCTCATACGATATCATGTACCGACACTGTAATAGGATTATACTGGTATAGGGTTAAGCATTGAGACGGCAAACCTTGGCTATTGGGTTCGGACTAGAGATGATCATGTCTGAACTTAGGATGACCTGTTTCTCTAAATCATCAACTGTTCAATTAGTTATATTTGTTTGGTACCATACATTAGACAATGATTGAACTGAAATGTAGTGTTTGATAATAGGTGGTCTGTGGCAATGTGTGTCTAAAGGTCCTGGCACTGGAACTTGCAAAAGTTTGCTGGACCAAATGGAGAGGTCACTTGCTTGCAAACACATTTCCCTTTATTATTTTGAATGCTGTCTTCTTCCTGGATACTCTTAGTTCTAACACGGCAATTAAGTTCTGTTGCCATACATTTGCATTCTTTTTGTAACAGCACCTGGTAAGTCTCCCACAGGAATTTGGGTTAAGGAAAACCCATGTTATCAATTTTGCTCATCTTCAGGTTTGTTGCTGTGAAATATGGAGAGATCGGCACAGACATTTCTAGTAGATCTTGTTGGATGTAGTTAGTTTTCCCCTCCTTTTTCCTGCCATCATCAATTCAAGTTTCTTTATTATTATATCATTTTGTTAGTTGGATTTTTTTTTTATTTTTTTATTTCTGAAATCTGAAGCTTCTGCTTTACATTGTTGCATGAATTCCTTTGTTGTTTTGAGTGTTGGGTTCCAGCCATCCTCCAGCTACCTACTTGGATGGAGATGACCTCATGGCCAACTATCTGATATTGGAAAATGCTATATATCAACCAACTTTTGGAATAAAAGTCGAGATGCGGATTCAGTATAATGACATGTTTACTTGCTGATCTAGATTAGGAATTGCAGTTTTTGCTACCATGTTGACTATGATTCTAAGATTGACACTTAAGGTGATTGCGATTGTTTCCTGGAATCAATTTTATGGAGCATCTATTCTTGATGGCAGCTTTTGAAGTATCGGTTCCTTCCTGTATACCCTTTTTTCCTTGGTTTAAGCTTGTTCGATTGTTAAATGTGTCCCTTTCTTGATTTATTTGCATGGAAACATAATGTCATCTCTTGAAAGTTCAATGATTTTCAGCTTTCCTGTTTTTTAGGAGACTTGCTAAAAATACCACTCTTATTTTCATTTCATCCAGGAATATGACACTGATTCGGATTTGGGAAGGTATTGCATATTTGCATTGGATCATTAAACTTTGAAGCAGTTGGGATACGAGATAATGCTTGTCATTTAGGGTCTCATGTAGCCATTTTCTATCCACAGTGGATCTCTGTGAAGGTATCACCGTCACATGTGATTAATTAGGTCATGGCTATTATTATGTACTGGTTTCACAAACCAATCTGAATTTTTATTTGTTTTTTTTGGGTACTTCCATATGAATCTGAGTTTGGCAAGTAAACTTGGCTCGCTGATTGGTTCTGGGTTCACATTGTGATTCCATTTATTATTCCAGGATGCTATGTAAGTGTCATGCCAAAAGTAGGTTTGAACGCAACCTAAGCAGATCGCCAAAATAATTTCTCCTGTCGGAATGCCTACTCACCTGCCTTTCTCCAACTAATGCGCTCCTATGTGCTCCAAATTTCACTGGAGGCCCGCATGTGGTAGAAACTGAAGCAATATGGGCAGCTATGATGTGTTGTAGTTTGACCTTTTTTGGGGGCTATTAACTTAGAAAAAGAAAGAAAAGGAAGACAGTGAAAGAAACCAAGAAATAAATATAAGCGATGAATTGCCTTCGTTGAGATGCGTTATGGATTGGGTTATGACTTAATGAGTCGAGTCGCGGTCTGTGGGACCCTAGTCCCAACACCGAGCTCAAGTTGTGTTGGATTTGTTGTTTTTATATTAAACTTGATTGAGCCCGCCGTACCTAGGTTTGTGAATTGTGAGTGAGAATTTGTAGAAATTACTTCATTTGAGGCGACACTCCAAAAAGGGTGCTCTTAACATAAAATGGCGCTGTATGATCATACTTATCTAGAACTACATGCTATTATATATGGTCCTTGATTCTGTTGTTTGCCAAATATATAGTCATGAATCATGATCATCTTTTATGATTTTGGAATAATCACTACAGACTTAGCGTGAGTGATTTGAAAACTTCTGATGAACTGGTTTTGAAATTTGTTTGACTGATATACATCAAGATTTACAAAAGTCATTTCACATTCATGGTAAAAAAAATTTAGAAGCAAAAAGAAAAAAAATTCAATCATACTATGAAAACTTTCTCAAGTTTTTCAATTTTTCTTAAAATATTAAGGATGGATCAGATAAATATTTGGCTGCAAATAACTTTGTTGGAATGATTTAGTTAGAGCATATCAATTGGATGAAAGGAATATAAAAGATAGGGCATGAAATGTAGGAAGAAAATAGAGGGTGCGGAGCCCAAATTAAAAGAATGTGGAAGGTATGGGTGCAACATTGTTTTCCAAGACATCATGGAAAAGTCATAACATCACATTTAGAATCTGTGAAACAGCTCAAAATTTTTATTTTTTGAAAAAAAAAACTCTCATTTAGCATAATAATCTAATCAGCTCCAACTGCGAAACAAAAATAGAAACTGAATATATTACAAAAATAAGAAAAAAAAAGGGTGGGGGAGGTTCCATTTAATACAAAGATAAGAGATAGAAGAGAGATATCTGCTGTATATTAAGTAATAAATTTGAAAGTGCGGTATTTTGCTTATTTGGCTATAACTGGTATCTATATTTGAGATACGGTGGGTTAAATCTTTCATCTACCACCATCCTATTTATATTTAAAGGCCAACTCTCCTACAAAACTCTTCCATAAACATGGTGAAGATTAAGAGAAAGAGGAGGTGGTGGTGATGGAGTTGGAAAACGGTCTAATCAGAAGATTTAAAGCCTTATTCCTGTTTTATTCTCATGCCAAATGCATGTGTATTTTCTTTTTTCTCTTCTTGTGCGCTAACATATGTGGAACGGCAGCTCTACCCAAATTAGACGTCGCGGAGATCGTTTTCCCCTCGGTTGCCAAGCCTCAGGTTACTCCAAGACTCTCTTCCTCGACGGCACATGTTAGTTTAGAATAGCAATCTAATAATTTTTGCAAATTATTTCCAATCCAATTTTTGTATAGCAACTACTTTTTCCAATAACTCTCTAAGTACAAAACATACACCCTATATCAGGAATATCTTATGATCAGAATAAACAGGTTTGATCAGAAGATCCGTTCTTTGGTTGGTAAATATCATGAAAAAATTGATCAATTTTTTATTAATCAATTTATCCATGTGCTTACGCTTCTCTAGATAGGTATAGCAGATGATCAAATTTATATAAAACCCAAAACTCTACCAAAACAGTCCAAATGCATCATCTGTTATGCATGAATCTAAAAGCCTTTTGTGAACAGCAGTGCGTTTGAAAGAAACATAAACTGTACCCTATCAACATTATATACAATTTTAAGAATTATGGATGATAAAGCATGCAGTGAGGAGTTATTGGATCAATTATGTAATGAACATACCTAGGCATATTTAGCACACCATGTGTGCAATTCACCAAGATTTCACAGCCATTTGTTGTTGAAAAAGTTGATTATACACCAACAAATATACGGTTGGTCTTTTATTTTTTTGGGTAGAAATATACGGTTGGTCTTTTAGTAAAACCCCAAACTTCATTGGAAGTCCCATGAGAAGTACAAAACTAAGAAAAATCGTTTTTCCCAATCGAGATGCGCACAGACATATATATGAGCCATTCATTCATTTCTCTTTTTTTTCCCCAAAAGATAAAACTCCTATTTATCACAAAAACCCTATTGATTAGATAAATTATTTTTAAATTTTTATTTATTATAAAAACTCTCCGATTCGAAGGAAATTATGTATATATATGCAGAGGTATGTCCGGTTATCAAGCTGTTGGAAGGAGAGATCTAAATTACCCATTCGAAATCCAATTCTCACTTAAGCATAACTAGCTACACAAATATTAATCATCATTATCTTCATTTTAAGCAACACAGTGACCTCCAACATATGATGTTGTGATTCTATGCCAATTTTTTAATCATCACTAAATTAACCCATGGTGGTCGACCCCTGGGTGCCTTTGCTTCCATGGAGACAGGTCCTTTCGAGATGTTCACCACAGGGGTCATGATCCAGCCGCTGACCGGCCAGCAGTACTCGGAGAAGGTGGCTGAGAAATAATGCATCGCAATACGGATGGCTGCCGGTAGCTACACCAAAGCAGAGGCTGTGGCCATCGACAAGTTCGAAGAGGCCTTCAAGGACGGGACATTTCTTCACGGCTCCTCCATCCTCTTCACACACTCTCTTTCCGGCTCTCTCACCGTCGGTACTCTTATCACATCACCCTCTTTCCATTCACCTCCATCCATTTGTTGTTCTACGATTAACGTAGTGGATGTAACTTCTCTCCGATTAAATGTTCTCTGACCTGCTTTTTTTTTAGATTGCATTTTCAAAAGACGAGTCGATTCCTGAAGTTGGAACTTGGGGGGAGGTGATAGAGAACAAAGCTCCATGCGAAACGTTGCTGGAGAGCATGGGGTCTTCCCTGAAGCAAAGGGGAGTTTGATAGTATGACTGTCGGAGCTGTTAAAGAAACCTTTGGACATTTATTTTTATATCCGAACCTATAGATAAAAATTTAAATATTTAATTATTATTTATATTCATATTTGTTAACAAAAATAGATATAAATTTAGATAGATAATTATCCGATCTGAATATACGATTTTATTTATAATTTTTATTTAATTTTATATAATACTCATAAATTTTTAAACAAAATAACTGATCATATTAATATATCATTAATTTGATTTATTATTTATTGAATAATATATTTTTATAATTATAAATTTTAACCATTCGATTTGTCTCCATATCTATATTCATTCTTTGGATATTTGATTTGTATCCATATTTATTTGAAATAAATATAGATATAAATTTTTACATCTGATTAATATTTTTATCTATATTTATATTTATTAAAAAATAATAAATATATATAGATATATTAATATTCGATCTATATTTAATATATTTTTAGTTTTAGCATCAGGAAAGATGTTTCTCAACTCCTCTAATCTTTTTTTTTTTTTTTAATGTATTACTTTTTTTGAAATTCCAACAGAGGCTCTATTTTTTTTTTTGTGTATATTTTATAAACTATGTTCGTCAAAGAGTCCAATTTCGTTATCAGTCTTGTCATCAGGTGAAGTACCAATGGCAGCTCTATTTGAATTTTGGTTTTTGGTATTTCATTTGAAAAATTCTGATTTGATTTCTCCAAGTACCATATTTATTATCACAAAAAAAAACTGATAATTGGTTGGAACTTAATTATTAAAATTATAAATTGTAAGTGACATGACTTTACATGGCACCTGATTGGATATGCAGATTATATATATATATATATATATATATTATAAATTGTAAGTGACATGGCTTTACATGGCACCTGATTGGATATGCAGATTATATATATATATATATATTTTGGTGATGCAGGGAAGACAACATAAGTTAAATATTGAAATTAAAATAAAGGGAGGAAAGGACAAAACTAAAGGCTCAAATATTTAATGTTTATCTGATCATTGGACTTTTTGCAATGCTCTGAATAGTGAAAGTTGAGATGAATAATTAATGTTGTGCCATGAAAAGTGGACAACCAGATACCAAGGGCTAAGGTTACCATCACTTAATTATTACCGTTGAATGGGTTAGTGGAAAAACCTTGACGCCTTCATGCTTTTCATAAACTAAGATATGTCAGTTGGGGTGCTTGGCTGCTCAACATAATCTGCCATGTGTTTCTTCTTTAGCCGAGGATGACATTGACATTGTAGCAGGGAACAAAAGCCTGATCCAATCTATGTGACTCGCCCCGGCAGAAAGCTGCGCACACCGAGTTGGTCAAACCTAGATCTGGTCCCTTGAAGGACTGTCGGACATCGAAATTCTGTGTTTGTCTGACCTATTTGAAGGCCAGTTGAGTCCAATCTGGTTGGATCCACTTGGGAAACAGTTGAAAAGACCAGAGAAAAGTTCCATCCCTTTCAGAAAAATTATTGGTTGGATCTGGTTCGTAGTGGATCATCCATGGTTTAATCTTTTGTCCTCCACTTTCTTTATGTCATGTGGGATAATAACACATACCATCATGTGTTTAATGCCTTTTTCCCTTCTCAACAACACATCCCAGCATGTATTTAATGTGTTTTTCTTCTTTTTTAACTAATAAATTATCTATGATCCACCGCGAGCTAGGTCCAATTAATAAATTTCCCGTTTCAACTCTCTCCCTCATCTCCTCTCAGAAAAATGGCAAAAAATATTCCCTTAAACATTTCTGAAGATTGAAAAGAGGAACTCATTCAGTCAACCCCTCCTTCGCTGATCTATTAATATTTCTTTTTGATGCATTTTTTACCATTGAACTCCCAAAAAAATTCTTTTATGCAAATGTACTTATTTTTAAATTGATTTTTTTAAAAAATTATCAAATACTTTTAATTTTTGTATTGAGTTACTGAACCAATGAGAATGAGTCTGAGTTTCTCAATTTGGAATATTTTTTTTGTGAATGGCACAGAAAACTTTCCCACTAGCTGACTTTCCTTAAAGAACATGAACCATATACCTGGAAAAAAAAAAAGAATAATCTTTGGACATTCCATTGTTGAATGACACATAAATTGTGGCCATGAAAAATAAAAAACACAGCGCATTGACGGTCAGAAAATTTAGCACACAAGTAGGAGTGCACAATCTGATAAATGCTTAATGAAAAAAACCCTCGCCACTTTAATGTTCGTATGTAAAATAAAATTATACAGCAGTTGATATCACCTCAAGATTGCTTCTTTTAAAATCCAGCCAAAATAGAACAAATAAGAGAGAAATAATGGAGGATAATTCCATTTCTCAAAATGATAGCCATCATTTAGAAGTTAGGGGATAAGTACTCCTATACTACACTACATGGAGGCCACATGAAATTGTTTAAGATCTAAGAGGCATTTAGTATGCGATGATCATCTCAATATCAAGAATGATGTAGATGTACGATTATTATATATAGTTACGCCAATAGTGATCCTATATGATGGTGATTCTAAATCATTCTTGCTCCTCAAATTACTATCCAACCTTGTGATAAAATAACCATCCTGGAGATTAGAAATTCAAGCACCGATCTTACGCTGAAAATTGAGAAAAAAATATCTCCCAATCTAGCAAAAAATTTGATATATCGATATATTATTAATATATTATATCAATATAATATTATCATATTGATATCATATTTATGATATATATATTATTAATCATACTATTGCCATATTTTTATTCAATGATGTTTTTAAATTATAATAGAAATATATTATGATACTTTATGTTTATTCAATAAAATTATAATATATTACTTCTATTTATCTTATTTTTCTGATCAAAATAAATATTAATATTAAAAAAATTATAAATATAAATAAATATATTAATTCTATAATAACAATTAATATATCTTTAAAAAATTAATAATTTATAAAACTACTAAATATATTTTTATAAAATATATTAATAAATATCTTAATATTTATTATAATATATTTTATATGATTAATAAATATATTTTTATTATATCAAAAGAAGATTAGGTATTATATACTCTAGGATCTTATTATCTTATGAAATATCAAATAGAATACTCATGAATACCTGAAAATGTTTGATCAACCAAACGCAATGATTTTATATCATCCGGCATCAGATTAAGTTAAGAGTAAGGACCATCAACGAACTAAGATCATCCCGTTTAAACCACCAAATGCCATCCTAAAAAAATGTATAAACCATGCAACAACGTGAACTCTTCCCCTTCCCTACCCCTCCGCCTTTTTTTTTTTTTTTGGGTAGCTGTGGATGATGCCACATACGAGGAAGATAAAGACCACAACAAAAAGAAACGCAATAACAAAAAGAAGACAGAAGAAGAACAGAACTAAGATCCAATAGATCACCAAAATAACAGATATTTCTATTTATATCAGACATACAAAGAAACAACTTGAATCCTTTAAATGCAATAATTGCAATTATCCCCGGATTCTCCATTCTTGCCTTTGTTTTGTCAAGGCCTGAAGTTGGCTCTTGATGGTGAATTAAAGAATGAAAGTTTGTGCAAAATGATTTTTGTCCACGTAATACAAGGATGCACCAAGATAATATTGAACATGTATTGCTACCGGTGGCATCTGTCCTCCCAGACCGGGCTTCAGTCATCCTTGTGCTTTGCAGACAATCTTCTGACATTGGAACGTCCGACAAACTTGAGAACCTCATCAATGAGGATTACAGGGAAAGCGACCAGCAACACCAAGAGCCATTCATTGAAATTAAGCGGCACAATTCCAAACACTCGAGCAAGGAATGGTACGTATAGGATCAGAAAATGCAACCCAAATGAGACAGACATTGCCAGAAGAAGCCATGGGTTGACCCAAGGAGGCATACTCAGGAGGCTGCCATCTTCTGACAGAGCATTGAGAGAGTTGAACATCTCTATGGCCACCAAGACTGAGAGTGAAAGGGTTGTTGCCTTCACTTTTCCAGTTTTGAAATAGTCACAAGGGTTGGCATCAAAGGAGAAATTCCTACTTCCAGCAGTGAAAGGGTTGACCTCGAAGCCTTCCCAGGATGAGCATTGGCCCCAGTTGGAAAGCTGGGAAAAGGTGACAAGTGTGTGGCCGTCGCCAGTCAAGTCAATTCCCATGAAAGATCCATGTGTGTACCATATGATGAAAACACCAACGGTTGCAATGCCAACATAAAGCCCAATGACCTGCATATGGAGTGAAAAAAAAAAAAGGTGGTCAGCTGGCATCCCCTTTTTGGGTTCAGAAGTTAAACATCCCTTTCAAATGCATGTTCCATGCGTACTATTTTCCGCATTGCATTGGTGTAACTTTGAGGATTCCATGAATGACTTATGCGGGATGAAATTTGACAACAGAGCAACAACAAAGTTATCGCATAATTCAGCATCTGTAAACTGTTTATGATCTGATTGCAATACAACAGAAAAGCATTCTTTTCCTTTTCCAAAGTAATAACCATTTCAAAGTCAAAGCCATTTGTTTCCAAACAGCTAAACAAACAACAATTCAGTGGTATTGCATGGCATCTCTGAAGCCACAAGAAATTCCAATCTTCCAGCTTAACAAAATGGGTAAGAAAAAAAATTATTATCATGTCATACATGTCCATCAAATTCAACAAGAGCTAGTAAACTTAAATTACTAAGGCTGGTTTTATATATGACTAATTACATGCATGTATCCATGGTGAAGAAGAAGATACTATGAGTTGAATGCAGGAGCAGAATGTATGAACAACCGGACAAATCAATCTATGGTGAAAAACTAAGAGCAGAGAGCGATTTACCAAATAACGGAATAAGATCCATGCATTGATCAATGAATCATCACATTTTCTAGGGGGTTTCTTCATGATATCTTTATCTTGGGGGTTAAAGCCCAAAGCAGTTGCAGGCGGGCCATCTGTGACGAGGTTGACCCACAAAAGCTGTACCGGGATTAGCCCTTCAGGGATACCTAAAGCCGCTGTTAGAAAGATGCAGGCAACTTCACCAATATTGGAGGAGATCATGTACCTGCAGTGTCAAATAAGAATAATATATGTTCAGCACCACATCATAAGAATTATAAAATCAGCAGTATAACAAATAAAGAAAAGATTTAGCAAACAAGACTAATATCAGGTACCATGGCAAACCCCTTAATGACCATAACCATGATAAAATTTTGTAGTCAAATATGCGATGGTAGCTCTCTTGGAAATTTAAAAAAAAAAAAAAATTTCCTAGAGAGAATATTGGAATAAATAGGTGTAGTTATGAGATCTGTCGAAACATGTCTCCAGACATTCTGAATATATCTTAGCAAATTACAGCAGACAGTATGAATTGCCCTGAAATTTGAAGAGCTACATTCCTGAGCATAACTTGAGGATCATGTTCACAGTCCATCAAATACCTGCCTGCAATATTTACAGTCCCTAAGAGTTTGCTGTGTCTCGTAACACTTTTCTTTGAAAGGCTTTTCATGTTTATTTTATCTCCATCTGTCTACAGCATTACTTCTTACTATATATTTCTTTTTGACCACTAAAAGAAAAATTTTGAGCAACTTTTACTTTACAACAAAAATCTTCTTCCAACCAACACAACCATCAACAATGACCAAAAACCAATCCTTCAAGATGACCTCGGTTATGGAACAAAACCCTGAATCAAGATATTTGTCCTGATTTTATACAGACAGCAAAAGGCAGTTGGTCAGAATGTAACAGGAAAATGGAGCCAAGGCATCCCTGATGCTATGATGGTATTGGGCAGGTAAACCTCATTTTAGGACCAGGTATTACTAGATTAAATCACCCTGACTGGTCACCTGAAAGTATTGATGTCTGCCCCATAAGGTGCAACTGAAACCATACATGGAAAGTTATCTAAGAATGCTAATGTCGTGTCTTAAAGCACCAGAATAAAAATGTTTCCTTGTATATCAACTGGAGTGCATTGCTACTAACAAACCCATTCAACAGAGGTGCAAATAGCAATCTTGTCAAGATGGTAATTTGGAGATCCAGAAAAATATGACCTACAATGTCTTGTTAATTAGAAGAAAACAATGGGCATGCCAGAATGAAATAACATTCTTTGGAAATGACATATAAATGTGGAAGAAGTTCCTCAATTCCAATCATGTCTTTCTGATAAGCCACTCCATTGACCTGCGATAGCAGGCTAGTAAACCTGTTACAGCTGGGGGCTTCATAAGCATTAGTATTGCACATTGCTGATTATTGTGTAAAAGTAACATTATTTTTTATGAAAATTCAGTACTAGTCTTGTCCCTTCAATGGGTTGAATTTAGAGTGCAGCTGCTAGCATCTCTATATAGCTAACCTTAATTGCTTCAACAGGAAAGAAAAGGAAAAGTTTTGCAAATTAGTCATAAAGAATGCTCTGGTGTAAAGACAAATGACTAGCAAAGGTGGGCGAAAAGGTCACATAGACTCAAAATGAAGAAGGGCAAAACCTTATGAAGGCTTTCATATTGTTGTAGATGGATCTTCCTTCACCAACAGCAGCAACTATTGTACTGAAATTATCATTTGCTAACACCATGTCTGAAGCTTCCTTAGCAACCTGGTAAAAGGACAAGGTGAAATGTTTAAGTAGGTGCTACTGTTTCGATATATGTTACAACTTATATGCTGAAGCAATGATTGGCATCATAAATACAATATGGCCAAATCAGTCTATTCAAACAGCCATAGTGGCAGTACAACCAGCCACTACAGGCTTGCATATCCTAATACTTGCCAATAATCACTCTGTTGTAGCATGATGAATTTTTTTAAAGAAAAAAAAAACTCAACTCTTTCTAGCCCAACTGATGCAAGGAAAGATATCAATTCATTTTGATAATTAAAAGAAATATTGATTGCTGCCTGTTATGCTAATTTAATGTTTTGACTGCAAGGTTTTGATATTGATCTACTTGAAAATGGGTTTAAATAGAGGTAAACCTAATCAATTTCCAAAGTTGCATTAGTGTTACAGTTCATCAGAATTTTCTAGCAAACATGAAATTTCTTTGATCCTGAACTACAAAGTCAGTTCTGAAATGGGGATCTCAATTTCTTACAAAAAGATCAGGTAATGGGATTTTGGACATGATTAGATAGGGTAAAACAAATTTAGATGAAAGAATGTTCGCAGAATGAAAAAAATGTTAGCAATCAGGATGAAATACGAAAAACATATAGAGAAAAAGCAACAGAGCCAAGCTGAGCTAGAAAGAAAGGAAATGCATTTGAACTGCTCCAATGACAACTTTTGTGATTTCTAGACCAAGTTAAGCAAAGCTCGGCTCCGCTTGGTTCACCAACACCCTTAGCTCAAATTTTACCTCCTATGACCTTCCTTCCAAATACCCAATCATCACTCGTGATCAACTACAGCCATGCCTTCTCAAAAGTCAAACTGGATCCCACCACAACACTCTTCAATAAGTGTCCAAGATCAGTTATAACACACATGGGAGCAGCAATGCAAGTCAAGTAACCTTAACCCTGGAAGGAGGCTTTTCATGACGTACATTGACATGCAGCTCTGCCACAGAATTAGTCATGATGTGGCCGCTAAGTTACCATACACGCACTTTTCTGATGATGGTGAAACATCAAAAGTTGGGCAATTGTGTGTAAGCACAACGGAGTAAAACTTTCGCATAGATGCTGATTAAATAAAAACTCATATGGGGCATAAAGAAAATGAAAAATCACTGAATTCATACCCAAAAAAGTAGTCAAAAGACGATGAAGAAGAAAAACATACCTCAGTACCAGCAATGCCCATGGCAATACCAATATCAGCCAATTTCAGAGCAGGGGCATCATTCACTCCATCACCTGTCATCGCAACCACCTCACCATCTTCTTTAAGCAATCTCACAATTTCTTGTTTGTGCTTTGGTTCAGCCCTCGAGAAAAGAAGTCCACCTTTTTGCCTCAATTGAATTTTTTTATCAGGAAGAGACATAAAGTCTTTCCCTGTGAAGCTTTTTGAGCTAATGTCCTCTTCAGTCCTAAAAACACCTATTTCGCGGCAAATTGCTTCTGCTGTTTCTTTGTTATCACCTGTTATGACCATGACCCGAATACCAGCAGCTCTACAGTCCTCAATTGCTTTGTGAACCTCTTCTCGAGGGGGATCCTATGATGATAGAGCACAACAATAGATGATACATTCATAGAAAAAAAAAGAACAAGGTAGTTACATTGAAACGCTAGTTCAATTGTGAAATGAGTACGGCTTATCTCACCCTCAATCCAACCAAGCCAGCAAAGATGAGGTCACTCTCAATTGATGAGTAATTAGATGGATCAAGCAAAATCTTATGAGCAGGATGATTTTCGCCATCATATGTTGCGAATTCTGAAAGATCATTCTTATATGCAAAACCCAAACAGCGCAAAGCATTGGATGACATGCCATGAAGGGCTTCTAAAATAAGACCTTTCGTACTTTCATCTAACTGTACAACAGAACCATCAATCAACTGTATAAAAGTACTCCTTTCTAACAGATTTTCTACAGCTCCCTGCCACGATGAACATTAAATTATCAGCGAACCAGATTTTTAAGTTTTGAAACATGATGTAGAAGTTAGAAACTGCATGAGAATGAAAACATTCATATAAAAATCCTATGTTATAATAAACATGGAAGATGGTGGTACCTTCACAAGCAAGGAATTGCTTCCTGAGGTTGACTTCACAATGACACTCATAGATTTTCGCATGCGGTCAAACTCAAGAGTTGCTATCCTCTTTGCAATCCCATTCCACCATTGACAGCATCCTTAAGAAGTAAACAATAAGCAGAGTATCACACATAAGCTTTCATACAGATGTGTGTTAATGAGAAACAAATGTAAATATGAAAAACAGTTTTGAGGCATTCAGACATACGTAACATCTCAGAAGAATCTAAAGATGAAGTGGCAGACCCTCCTGGAAGCCCCATTTTCTCAACCAGGACCTGGTAATGCATTAAAGTAAATTGTAATTTGTTCCCACTACAGAAAAAAAAAAAAAAGATAACGGAAGTAATAATAAGTGCATCCTTTTCATCCAAAGTCTACATCAAAATGACAACAAGGATATTACATACTTCGAAGAACTAGATGCATGAACTAAATAATTGTTTGGATGCTTCCCCTTGGATAATTAATTCATTTTATGGTTGAATAATCAAATATGAAGAATTAGAAACTAAACAAATACCATGTATTCATGAAATAATGGAAGTTGACCTTAAAGGTCTTCTTACTGACTCTAAACATTACTAAAACAGGAAAACGCTAGCACGGTCAATTGATGAAGAACAACCAGTCTATACCATCAGGGTAGAACAGAAGAAATATCAGTTTTCAAGACATTTTCTGCTGTGGAACATACATTTAAGACTCTCAAAAGCTCTCCATTTTAATCCAGTATAGGTTTCTTCCTTGAAAGAGAAAATGGTAAACAGATGTTGATATGAGAAGCAATGCAAACCGAAGAAATTTTTACCTTTAAAGCCGCCTCTGTGGGCATTCCACTGGAAACGAACTGATGAGCCGAATGCCCAATACTTGCATCATTGCAAACAGCAGCTATCTTCGCAATCATCTGAAGATTCTCATCCATGTCGCCGGTCGGCCAATCATGAATCTTCCCATCATGAGGATCATACGTTGTACCATCAACTTTGAAACTCCTAAGCATATTGGTCGAGCGCCCCATCGCCACCAGCCTTACCACCGACATCTGGTTTGTGGTCAGCGTGCCGGTCTTGTCGGAACAAATCACCGTCGTGCACCCCAGGGTCTCAACACTGGGCAGCTTCCGCACCAGCGCATTCTTCTGCGCCATCTTTCGAGTACCCAGAGCCAAGCAAGTTGTGATCACCGCCGGCAAACCCTCCGGGATCGCAGCGACAGCCAGAGCCACCGCAATTTCAAAATAATAGGTGCACTTCTCGAAAGAGAACTTGAAATTCCTCGGCCAGCCATCGACATACTCCCAAGTCAAGAAGTACTTCACGCTGATCAGCCAAACAAACACACAAATCACGCCAATTATAGCAGTAAGTAACTCACCAAACTCATTCAATTTCTTCTTCAGGGGTGTCTCGTCTTCGCTTTGGGAAGCTTCGTGAATTTGAGAGTGTATTTTGCCGATTTCGGTGTTCATTCCAGTCTGAGTAACCAAACAAACACAACTCCCATTGACGACAGTGGTACCAGCAAAGACCATGCATTCTTTTCCTTGGATATCGGTGTCGTCGGAATCCACCCGTTTGTTGGTCTTGTTCACGGCGGCGCTCTCCCCTGTCAGCGACCCCTGCTCTACCCTGAGAGTGGAGCTTATGAGGTGGAGGACTCGCATGTCGGCCGGGACCTTGTCCCCGACCTTGAGCTCCACGATATCGCCGGGGACCAGATCCTTGGCCGGAAGATTGGGGAGCCATTCCCCGTCCCTCTTCACCATGGCATGCTCCGACTGGATCTCTTTCAAAGCTTCGAGGGCCTTCTCGGCGTTGTTCTCCTGCCAGACCCCGACCACAGCATTCACGATGAGGATGAGGAAGATGACCAGGGGCTCGACGAAGGCGGTGATGCCCGCATCGCCGGCCTCGCCTCCATTGTACCAGGCGAGGGCGAAGGAGACGACGGCGGCGCCGAGGAGGATCCGGACGAGAGTGTCCTGGAACTGCTCGAGGACCAGCTGCCAGACCGACGGCCCGGAGTGCTTCTCGAGCTCGTTCCACCCGTAGACCTCGTGGCGCCGCCGGACCTCGTCGGAGCAGAGCCCACGCTCCGCCGACACCTTGAACTCCGCCTCGCATTCCGCCACGCTTCGAGCCCAAGCCGGAAAAGTTGATGGGGAGGACGAGGGCGGGGAGAGACGCTCCCCGCCGCAACCCCTCCCATGACTCTGTCCCCCTTTACCCATCAAGATCGCTTTTTTATCTAAAATCTTGCAAGAAAACAGAAGAGTACGGGTAAAAAACAAATATTTCCGATACGAATCCCTTTGATTCAACGGACGGTGGAACAGGAATGATGGAGAAAAGCCCTACCAGCCGGGATTGTGGAAGAGAACAACCAAGGCGTCGGAGAGGAGAGAAGAAGGGATGGGGAGACGGAGGGATTAATCAGGGCCTTGTAGCTCGAAACCGAGAGATCCCGTGGCGGCTCCCTCGGCGTCTCGCTGGCTCGCTTCTCGTGTTTGACGAAGGGTGGGGAAGAGGAGAAGCGCATTAATGGGAGCTGTCGCTTATTGGGATTCGTGAGCAGAGACCGTGCTCTGGAACGCCTGGAGAGAACTGCCATTGCCCACGTAATTTATAAGCAGCATATCGCCATGACCATCTTGGACGATATATTTTATTCATATTTATAATTTAATCTATATTTTTAACTTTTAAGTCTATAATATTCGCCTCTTCTTTTGTTTTCTATCTCCAACGATGATACCAACAAAAAAAAAAAAAAATTGCAAGTTTTGATTTAATATTAGGATGGATGATACGTTGTTCAGCAGTATCACAGGAAATTTAATTGTTTTTTATTTTAATTTCGGTAACCATTGGACGTAGGCATGCCGGTCTTTAATGGGGCTGAAGTGTTAAGGAAAGAAAGGTTATAGAATAGTAAAGTTGTAATTACTTTTTGGTCGGTCAGAACAACAGAGGAAAGGTTGCCCAATTACAGCGTGATAAATTTTATAATCCTCATTGAAATCTATGGACAGTATTTACATGCATATCCATGTCATAAAATATTTTAAAATACATATCACATTATCTTCATTTCTATCAGTCTATTGTTTATGTAATTCTTTTTTTTTTTTTTTGAGTTCGGAGTGAAGAAATTATGTTATTTGAAAAACATAAACCATTGCTGTTAATTTTTTTTTTTAATAAACCAACACTTGATTCTCGTATCGAATCTAAATTAATATAAAAATAATTTAATATTGATTGCATAATAGCAATGATAGCTTAAAATATTCTCATAATTAATAAAAAATTTTAATCAGAAGTAAAAGTAAAACTCCGCACAAGATCATCTCTATCAAAATCTTCTAATTTACATAAT
The DNA here is from genome assembly GCF_000442705.2 of Elaeis guineensis. Classification (NCBI taxonomy): domain Eukaryota; kingdom Viridiplantae; phylum Streptophyta; class Magnoliopsida; order Arecales; family Arecaceae; genus Elaeis; species Elaeis guineensis. The sequence goes on along the minus strand of NC_025997.2, from coordinate 128,674,250 downwards.
TATCGAAAGATAAGAGCGGTATAGTCATCAAAAATTCATATTTTTATGTCAAAATATAAATAATCAAAATTTTAAAATTTTGAGAGAAATCATGATATCCTCATGGAGCATAAGGGTCTTTCTCTTTTGTGAGAAAATCAAGCAAAAGAATCACGGCAACGATCCTAGTGCTTTAATTAATAATTAATTTACAAATTTCTAGAAATAAATATGTAATTTGTTATGATATCATTAAAAACTCGATTAAAACCACATTCAGAAGAGCCGTAGCACAGTATCCAGCTGTGAATATCAAGTATTGACCGTTACCGTTGGGCGCGCGCAAAATCCAGGGGGAGAAGTGTCATGCTTTGACTAAAACGAGACAATGGTGAAGAAGAGTATTCCAATAGTCCGTGGACCGGATGGTATAATAAAATAATAATAATAATAATAATAATAACAGCCACGCTCCAGAACCCAACCTTAACGGGGCGCTTTCATCTATTTTTCATTTTGATTTTTCACTTACTTGGTTGCTCCATGAAAATATTACTGCAATTTATGTATTTTAAAAAAATTATTTAGATAATTTCTGATATATAAGATCGAAAAAGCTCATCGCCTCGTAGTGAGCTTCGAGGTCATCAAGAGTTAAAATACATCAAATAATCCCTCTTGGTTTTCCTTGGCAGCACACAATGCCACCCAAGATGTCTAATGCACCCACCTTAAATTATAGAATATTATTATCTTCAAATTGATAGGTACAATAACTTATGAGAACTAAGATGTTACCTATCACTTGATTAAATAATAATAATAAAAAAAAAGAAAATCAGCACTCCTGGATATCTAATTGGTTGTTGAGCATTCCATCTGCGAATTACTTGTAGATTATTTAATCCAAGAATCAAATTCAGAACCGTTAAAATATGATTTAAGAAACTTCCAGGATCCTTCCTATTTGGACTCAGAAAAAGGGGAGTTGTTGTGATGACGACCCAACGGTGAAAGTAACAGGTCCCTTTTCTTCATGTATTTCCCATAGGTAACTTCCACTCCAACTCCAAAGAGAATAGACGATGACATCATAGGCTGTGATCATATTAATGCCTAATGGACGCATGCCAGACAAACTACGAGAGATAGAAGAAACGAGCTGGTTTGCGTCATATGGAAGGATTGCTTGATCTTGTGACCATCCGATACTAAGCCTAAGAGCATGATGGTAAAATGGAATTGGACGTTGTGGAAGAAAATGGCAAAGAAGACTTTTGGGGAGTTTCTTGGATTGATTCCCTTTCCCTTGGACCTTGACCAAGCCAGCAGGAAACTTCCTCGAAGCTTCCAGCATGGAGATATGGTGAGGGAAGCCATGAGCCTCCCAAGACTTCTTGTGACCGTGACCAGTGAGCAGATTATAATAGAGAACACTCGATATTCGTTTGACGTCTCATATTATCTATATAGCGTTGAATATTAATTTGTTTAGTGTTGAGAAATTAGGTTGTGTGCCTCTCCAGAAGGCAGCTGAGTTGCAGGATAATTAATAGGATGGTGGGACTCGGCTAAGATATTTTATGTGGACAGGGTATTAGATTGGGTCACAGTTTGGAAGAATTGCGTGCTCTGAATGCCTATAGGGCTGCCTAGCTACCTCAATCATCATCATATGATGAGCAGCTTAGGTGAGGGATTACTGCGCTGCTCCTCTTTTGAAGTTGACATGGTGGTTGCACCCCACTCGGACTGTGTGTCCATGAAGCTATGGTGCATGGTGTTAGGAAGGTGGCTAAATGGACCATGGATTGTTATGTTTTGATCCACAATTATATAAACTTACTAATTTGATGATGCTAAATCCTTGTGGCATCACTGATTTTTGTCTTTTGAATATTAATAGGCAGTGCTACGGAGGAAACATAATTTTAGTCCCACATCGATTGTTCAGTCAGATCATCTCATCTTATAAAGCTTCGAAACTCTCGAATCCCTTACAAGATATCTTTTGGCCCGCGCAATACGGTTCTGAAGGATAAAATCATGCAGAAACCCCACAAAGACGTCCAAAACGGACAATATCTCATAGGCAGATGGGGCCGCCTCACGTCCACGTGGCTACGGATGCATTTTGGAAGTCAGTCTAACTTTATGAGTCTGACTGATTGGACCATAATACTGATGGCCCATGTAAATCTCCCTCCAACAGACAAAGTCACACAAGAAATTATGGTCGAATCATCATCGCCTGCCACATTTAAAATATTAAGAAAATATGAATGGATAAATTCTCGGGGTATTTAAACAGTTTTGATAAACATCACATAACCCCCTAAGATTTATCCATTCATGTTTTCTTAGTATTTTAACGTGCACGCGTAAATACGGATGGTGTGATTCGGAGACGATGCGATGATGATCCAATCATAGAAATTTTATTCTCTTGATTGGGAGGGCCACTGTTACGAAGGAAGTGAGATTTTAGTCCCACATCGATTATTTCATCAGCTCATCTTATTTTATTTTATAAAATTTTAAAATCCTCTAACTCTTTAGGAGATGCTTTTTGACCCGTGCAACATGATTTCGAAGGATAAAATCATACGAAAATCTCGTGAAGACATCTAAAATGGGCAATAACTCGTAGATAGGTGAGACCGATGGCCTCATATATCTATATAACTATGAATGTATTTCGAAAGTCGATTCGATATTACGAGCCTAACTGATCGAATAGTGATAGACAGCTTTTTAGCAAGGTCAACTTTGTGTAAATGTTCCTGCAGGGAAACAGTACTTGTTTCCCATCGCAGAGAACCTCCCTTGTTTCCTTCTGTTCCTTTTTGTTGTTGCCATCCTGCTGCTTTTTGTAAATACTTCCTTTACTAATAAACTAAGGATGGGTTACCCTCACTTTACATAAAAAAGGTAGGTAGCCTTCCCCGGATAGATGTACCATCGCAGCTCTAATGGTACCGAGAAGTGATCTTCTGTCCTTGATATTATTAGAATAATTTGCTTTGGAAGTACTATGTTGTTATTTCTAAAGTTTTAGAATAATTCCTTCACTAATAAACTATGGGCGGGTCACCCTTCCTCCTCAATACACGTACAATTCTGTCCTTGATATTATTAGAATAATTTGCTCAAGAATTACTATTATTATTTTTAAAATTTTAGAATAATTTGTGTGCATTTACATATATGGTCATTAGCCAACTGTATTCAGAATCCAATCTAGACTTATTAGGAAGAGATTTTTATTTAAACAAGAATGCTTGCTTACGTACATCCAATATGGAACTAAAAAAAAAAAATGGAACAAGTTCCAAATGACAAATAAAGGATAAGAATGAGTTTATTTTTTAAAATATCAAATATTTTATAAATTAAAACTTCAACGAGTACAAACGCAAGCAGACTTTGCAAGCAAAGCATTGCAAGCCACGGTGGTGGATCCAAAGTCAACTTAGTATACAAAAATGCGAGGAATCGTGCATAGCTGTGCTTGTGGGTGCATGCATGCCTGCTTATGTGTACGGTTTATTTGCAGTTGTTTTCTCATGAAAGCAGCGCGCAGTTGCACGCACGCGACTTGCCGACGATCAATATAAAGTATTGGGACCATGTCTCGGTCGATCAGAAGTCGACGGGAGACCGCACAATTTCGTAAAATTTTAATTTTCGTGCTTAACAAGCAAGCAGTGATTTGACGGATCCATCCTCCGCCCAATTAACAAAAAGATGAGCCAAGCGTTTACCCAAAAAAAAAAAAAAAACAGAGATGAGCTAAGTTGTCGCAGGACCCATCCTAGCTAGAGCATTGAAGGGATGCCGGGACGCAAGCATAGACCCGAGATAAGAAATTTTTTTATCCACCAATCCGATGGAGAAAAATTGAGATGGAGTGCACTGCATCATCAGATTAAGCCACATAATGTAATTAATAATATAAACTATATCAAATTTTAATATCATAAAAATTTAATATAATTTAATTTTTTTAAATTTTTTAATAAAAATATTTTTTTCTCTTCAAAATGTCACCATTTACTCTATTTTACTCATGCTTGACGAAAATATCCTAGATAATAATAAAATATTATAACAATTATATTATAAAAAATAACAGAACATCATAATAAGCTGCAAAATATTATAAAAAATAATAAAAAATGATAATAATCAATAGGATGTCATAAAAAATAATTAAATACCATAATAAATAACATGATGGATATCATAACAAATAATAGAAAGTGATAATAATCAACAAGATATCGTATAAACACACAAAAAGTTATATATATTTTTTAGCTTATCATAAAACAAAGAAAAAAGACTATTATTATTTTCTAATATCTTATGTTGTGGTCATGGGTTAAGAGGTCGAATGACTCAAATGATTGGTTTATGCCTCCGCCTCCGCATACATGAGGTATTATCTATTTTGACTCATGATCATCTTTAGGCTTCAGTGGGCCTTTAGACTTCAATACGCTTTTAGGCTTCAATGGTCCTTGATCATTTAGAGCCTCACGATTTTGTCTTTTTAAAAGGCGCCTCACGTTGGGAGAGAAGTTCCAATCCATATAAATCATATTCTCTCTTGACACATAACCGATGTGGGACTAAAGAAGTCATCTTTATACCACAACACAGCCTCCAGTCAAGAGAGAGTATGTGTGGATAAGAGGTATTCCCATAGACGGCGCCAATATTATGGTCATGGGTCAAGAGGTCGAATGGCTCAGATGGTTAGCTTATGCCTCCGCCTCCACATATATGAGATATTGTCCGTTTTGACTCATTGCCATCTTTAGGACAGACAACTAAATCTGGAAAGGATGGGAATGCTGAGGTGACCGTCCGGCAGAGTTTTCACACCAGAAAAGACAAAATGGAAAATAAAAATTTAGTTGAAGGCGACCCTTTATATATAGGATCCTCTAACAGACGAGATGAAAGCAGTCAAATCGAGGACTCACCAGATGACGACATGTGGCAATAATCTGGACCCACCATCGATCGGTCATTTCAATGCACTTATTCCCGGATCAAACCACGTTACCTTCATCCTCATGAACAGCTTTGACCCAATAACATGCAAACATATGGCAAAAATCTACTTGTCATAAGCAAATTGTCCGATGTAGGTTCGCCTTCCCGAAATGACGTCTGACGTCTACAATTGACGCCAAATCATCCTGTCAATATGACGGTTTAAAAATGACAAAGCAGCTAATCATCCATATCCCGGGGAAGAAGGCTATAGAATCAGGGTTCGACATGACAGGTAATAATTCCCTTCGTCCAATGTGATTAAGCACGTGGCAATATACATACCAATCCACCATTGGATTTAAGAGTGGGGGGCAACTGTTGGGATAAACCGACTGGCCCCCGACTCAGGCCAACCGATTCCTGACTCGGCAATAGCCGACTGACCGAACATGTGACTCCAACTGATCATCGATCAAACTGACAGTTCCGACTCTTCATTAACCAATTGAACAAACCTCACCGACTTATAGCTGGTGACCGATTAGTGTTCGGCCACTTTTGATAAATAGCGGACGACTTGAGCTGACGGTATGACAGAATTATCAATCAATGGCCATGCCTATTACCAACGTATGGTCGGTTGACCTGCTCAACATGCCACAACCGTCACGAACGGTTATCCGCCACGTATCACGATGTAATTAGTGAAAATTAATAACCCACTACGTGATTATGGTCCGATAATTTAGCACCATAAAATATGGGACCACGTCCGACGGTTACAAAAACCTCATCTATAAAAAAGGAGAAGTGAACAGCACCGGTAGCCACTTCTGATCAGAGCTCTGCTGCACTGAATATTTAACAACTACTGTTCACCAACTTCTCTTTTTGACTTAAGCATCGAAAGGTTCCCGCCGGACATCATTCTGATCTGTGTGAACATTATTTTGCAGGTACTCGTTACCGACGATAAGCGATGGAGAGTTGGTCGCAACATCTTATATGACTTTCTGTTGAATCCTATGACTTCCTGAATAATGATATAACATTCTGTACCAGTAATATTATTTTTCGATAATTCGTAGGATGCAAAAGAATGTCTTATCATTATTATGACGTCATATTATTTTTTATAATATTTTATTATTTATTATAATATTTAATTATTATCTATGATATTTTAGTAAATTAAAATAAAAAGTGATATCTTGAAAAAAATATTTTTTAATAAAAATTAAAAAAAAATATTAATTTTTATTTTAAAAATTAATATAATAATTATTATTAATTATACTATATGATCGAATCCAGTGAAATACCGTACTCTATCTCAATTTTTCTCTATCTGAGGTAGTGGATAAAAAATTTTTCGATACGGAATATTCGCCAAGCATGACAGTGACAATCTCTCTTCAGTAGATATTCTACTGTATGTTATCTTAGAATGCTGTGCATCCTTGGGTTATAATCCATCCTTGAATGGCTGCTATCAAAAATAAAAGAAATACCGAACAGAACAGCTTGCCAACATGTGCCGCAAAATCCATCTCTTGATCATCGTTGATTTTTGACAGAACACCCCCCCACCCCCTCCCGGCCAAAAAAAAAAAGGGCGTTAGCAACAAGCATGGAGTCCTTGCTCCTCCTTTTGAAAGAAAATCTTTAGTGGTAGCTGACAAAAGGCCGCATCGACTGCTTTTGCTGCTTTTTTTTTTGGTTGCGAGGAAGCTAGCAAAAGTTTTAGTCTGGTGCTTGGAGTGCTTGTCAGTGTCCATCGGGTAAGGTACTCGGGAGACAGGTGCTCCTGTTTGGGCTGCGCTTGGCCAAAGCAGCAGCACGTCAGACGCTGTTGTTCATAACGGGGGATACACTTTGTTACATCTCCAACGCGTCCCCCTTGGTGCCTCCATGGATGCCACCCTTTTGTTTCATGCTTTGATCACTGTGCAAGGTTGTCCCTATCTATCATGCCGGCCGGTTACTTGATTGGTACTCGATCTGGAGCACCGAAAAAACTTTGGTAACAACCGTATGTACTCTAAATTTCCGAAGAATGCGTAGCAGCTAATACATTTTAATTGACACTTCCTAGCTCACGTTTGGTTGCTGAACCGTTACGAGAGAAGACAAATAGTGATTCAGTTTGTACCTCCGATCGAGTCCCCAACTTGGTTGCTTGGTTAGCTACAACCACCGGAATAAATCCATCCATATCTGCATTCTAGCTAGCTAAGTATATTAGAATGATCCATAGCCTCGCAATGCTTTTCCTCCCATTTTTCTCTATTTTATTTTTCTTTATCAACAGCAGAGCTAGATTCAGCCCACTAGAATACGTCCATTGGTATCCATATTCTAGCTAAATATACAAGAGTGACTTCCAGACTCATGGTGCAATTCTATTTCTTTCCCTTCGTTTTCTTCTCTCTTTTATTTTTCTTCAAATTATCATCCAAAATTCTGTAACCGTTTCAAAAATATCAAGACTTCTCCTAAAATTTAATGCCGATTCAGTTGTCCCTCCGTATGACATCTTCCAATATTACTTACAAAACAATTTATAAGGATATATAGTCTATAATTTAATAAAAATTAAGATAAACTAGTAAAAACTCTCTATTTGAGTTTAAACTTAAAAGTAGCTCCCCAGTTGAGTTTCACTTAAAAGCTGCTCCTCAGTTGGCATAAATGATCAAATTACCTCTACAGTTATAAATCAATACTAAAATAATACTGTGATATTAGAAAATAGTACTATCTTATTATAAAACAATTGTCATACCCCCGACCCGAGATTGTGAATCGAGGGTCATGACAACCGCCGCATACTCATAGAAAACTCTTCCCATAAGCATGCAAGGCATCTTATCATGCTAATCCTAAAACAACAGCGGAATAATTATTCAATAATTTAAATCCAAAACATAACGACCTAAATTTTTTTTTTTTAATATCTCAATAAATTCAACAATAATTCAAAGGCTTTGCATCAAATTCAATAAGCCTTCCAACCTAAAATAAAAGTACGAAGATTCTGCTTCTGATCACTCCTCTATTCATATCTTGTATCATCTTAATTCCTCAACATCTGTAAAAACAGTAAAATAAGAGGTAATGAGCTAGACAGCCCAGTAAGCAACGATCACTTCTCAACAGATTTCATCAGGCATATAAGTAAATAATCATTTATAAAAAATAAGCATATAGAGTTCATCAATTCGAAATCAATTTCAATTATGCAATATAATTCATGCCAAATTTATTTCTTTTTCGAAATTTCAAGTTTCTTTCGGGATTTCAATTTTTTTTGTTCTTCAATTTCTTTTCGTCAACCATGAGCTATGACCACATTATCCCTGTGGCAGGGTCATAATACCGCGTATCTGTTTGCGGTGGGCTGCGAATCATCTGGCAGCCAAGTCCTTTGGAACCGCTGGTCTAACTGGCGGTTTTGTCGCTGGTCTATCTGGCGACATGTCGCTGGTCTTACTGGCGACATAAATCCTCAGGACAGTCAATTGCCAACGTATATGCCCCCGTTGGCGGGGTCCTCAACACAGTCAGGTTGTCAATTCTTATTGTTTCTTATATCATAATTCTTCATAAATCATGTTTCATATTCTAATTTCGATAATTAAAACATATAATCATGTAGTATCGAAATCAATCAATATAATGCATCATGAAATCAATATATTCAATCATGCTTCATCATAACATTTCAAATAAGATATTTTCATAACAAAAATACCATTCATCCCATTCATGCATCGTTTCACAAATCATGTCAGAAGAATACACTATAATTTGCCGATGAATTTAGAAAAGGTGAAACATTACTTACCTCGAACGCATTCCAATAAATCCATAAAATTCTATAAATTTTCTTCCAAAAATTCTGTTCGTAGATCATATCGCGATATCCCATGATCAAACATCCACAATCCTATACAGAATCAATTTGAATAATTAGAAAGAATACGAATTCTATATTTCAACTGTTTAGATTGGGTCCGATCATCTAATTTCATCTAATCAAAATCTAATTAGGACCTAAACGATCCAAAGTTTGACTATCAGATCAAATTGGATTCGAAGTGATAGGACCAAGGTTTCTTCATCGATTTCATAAAATCAAATGGAGAGAGAAAATCAGAGGAGAGAGAATTTATGAGGTACAATTCGAATTGATCAGGTGACACAATCCAACATTACGATGGGTCCAATATCTCGATTGGTGAAATCAATGTGATCAAATCAAGTCATGGCTAGATCGGAAATCATGAATGATCAAATCTAAAGATTCATGGTCTGATTAGAGTGGGTGCCAGTACGTTGTCTGACAATCATGGATCAGGGTTCTTCATTAGAATCAGATCAGACTTATTAAAAGAAATTTCTTCATTTACTAACTTTTTTTTTTAGAGAGAGAATCAATCAAGAGAGAGAATATTTTAGAGAGAGAAAATTCTAGAGAGAGAAAACTCATCTTGAATTCTTCAGACAATATGATTCAACAAATTTGATCGATCAGATCAAATCATGCTAAGATTATCATGTGGACAATTCAATAAGATCATGAGAAATAAAATCTAAAAATACTTGATCTGATCAAAGTGGATGTCGGTGTACCGTCCGACGATCACGGATCAAAAATCCATCACGAGGATCATTTAAATTCATCGTCATTCTTCTCAAAATTCTAGAAATCTTAGGAGAGAGAAATAATCTAGAGAGAGAATGTAGAGAGAGAAAGTCTAATTCTAGAGAGAGAAAGTCAGGGTTCAGACTGAAGTGAAGAGAGAGAAACTCTCTCTCTCATCAATTTCATTTTTTTTTCCTTTTCCCTTTTCTTTTTCTTTTCTTTTTCCTTCTTTCTCTTTTCTTTTTCTTCTTTTTCTTTTTCTTCTTTTTCTTCTTTTCTTCTCTTTTTTTTTTTTTCCTGGTTCTTCCCACGCCGGAACAGAGGAGGACTAGAGGGACGTTGCCCGTGGTCCGACGGGCTGTGGCGGCACGACTGGTGGTCCGGCAGCGGCGACCGACGGCGATGGAGCCGGAGATGGCCGGCGGTGAGGTTCGGCCAGTGGGAAGTTAGAAAAAAAATAGAAAAACAGGGGATCGCCCCTTTCCTTGAATTTTCTCCGGTCATTGGCCGATCACCGGCGGCCATGACCTTCGGAGAAGATAGGTAGAGGGGTGGGGGTCCAAACCTAGGGGTGCGGCGCCATGGACGGCGGCGCTGGTGGCTGGAAAAGGGAGGGAGATGGCTCGGTCGAACAGAGCAAAACATGATCTTGGCTCTTTGTGGATTTTCCGACGAACCCGACGGCCGGCGAGGGTGCACGAAGCCATGGGAAGGAGGGGAAGGAAGAGAGGAAGGAGGGCCGGGGCTTACCTTCGACTTCGGTGAGGTTTCCGACGAGAAATCACGGCGAGCACAGGTCGAGGGGCCGCGGCTTCAAACGAGAAAATCGGAGAAAAATCTCCGGCAATCGGCGGCGACTGAACGGTCTACCCATAGAGGAGAGGGGAAGGGTTCTTATAGAGCTCGTCCTAGGGTCTTTCAATGGCCCTAGGACTCCGATTCTTGATCGGAGAAGAGGAAGACTCCGATCGGGAGTCTTCCTGCTCTGTTTTTCTTTTCTTTTT